>NC_089584.1:112697055-112997055 GCF_019320115.1 Miscanthus floridulus
CCTTCTCTCTCTCTCTCTCTCATCACTTCATCAGAAGTTGTTTCTTGGTAGGAATAGCTGGTTCTGTACACGTTTTTCCTTCATGCCTGAATTCCGTACAGCAAAACTGCAAAACGAAGAGGAAAAACAGTGGGGCAAACATTTGTTGTGGGTTTCTTTTCACTTTTTCAGCAGTAGAGATTTTTTCAGTATTGTTGTGTGGGGTGGGGGGACAAAGGTACAGATATAGGTAGCCCTGGACAAATTTTACCGAGAGCCGAATAGAAAAACCAAGAACCGAACCGAATTTATCGAGAACCGAAATCTCGGTTCCCCATTCGGTTCCCATTTCCTCATAACCGAAATTTGTCCGGGTTCCTCCCCTCGGTTAACCGAACTAACCGAGGAACCAAACTCCCGCCTCCCGGAGTCCCGGCGCCCCCCTGCGACGGCCGACCTCCCGCGGCGCCGCATCCCGCCCAGAGTCCGGCGCGTCCTCCCGAGTCGCTGATTTTTTGGAAGCCGGAGTTGGTCGGTTAGTTCGGTTCGGAACAGGAACCGAAGCCGAACTTCGTCGGTACTGATTTTTTGGAAGAACCGATCGGTACCGACTTTCCTAGGAACCGAAGAACCGAGGATTCGGTTCGGTTTGGTAGCACCGAATGCCCAGGGCTAGATATTGGTATTGATGGCATCTTAAAGAAGAAAAAAAATGCATGCAAACTCACACTATCATGATTAGGTGCCTAATTGTCTCCACTTGTAAAATATTAATGATAGATTAGGTGCAACATCAGGGACCCCCTATACTATATACATTTATACCACAAAATAGCACAATCATTCGTAGGATAAATAGAAAACGCACAATTTGACTACATCAGGTTCGTAACGTAGGAACCACCGCAAGAGAGAGAGGAGAAACATCGGTGGAAAAGAAATAAGGGAATATTATATTGCAACCACTGTTTAAATAACTCGAATGAAGTTTACTTTTGTGTCCCTGTTCAGCGTGCGCACTATTAATAGGAAAAATATTTACTCCAAACCCTCTCTTCAATATTGAATCCACATATGTGAAAAACTCCTAAAAAAATACTTGGGTGTTTTTTTTGGGAAGTCGCTTCATTCATTAAACAACGTTATTACAATCGAATTGCAGACATTGCTGCAAGAAGCTAGGAGGTAAAGACCAAACAAAATTATCTAACAATGATGTAGCATGTTGGGCGCACAATGAGCTGCAAAATTCGCCGATCTTCTTGTATGGATAACCTTGAAAGAAGAGAAATTTGAAGCCATTTCCTCAACTTCCTTCAGGATTGCAGAGATCTCTGATCGGTTCATTCGTCTATTCTTCCACAACAAGGCCAGTTCTTGCGAATCAGTCTCTATTAAGATGTGCTCCATGGTACCTTGTGGTATGAGCCGCACGCCATCTCTGAACGCCTCTGCTTCTGCAAGGAGAGCTGAGCCCAACGAATCCATCCAGCGCGCTGATGCAGCCATAAAAATCCCATTGCTGTCCCGCAACACTGCCCCCGTTGCACCCGTGTTTGACTCCTAGAGGTAAGCCCCATCAACATTGATCTTTAGAGAGCCCACCTCCGGTGGTCGCCAGTGCATGTTCGGCATCGATCCTCTCCTGACGTCTCATTGTTTACTGCCCCACAGTTGGCAGCACGCCTCGTGTGCCCAGTCCATAGCTGCACCCGGATCAATAGGCGTCTTGTCGTGCCGGCGGTCATTCCTGCTTTGCCAAAGGGACCACATAGCACACATGATGACGCCTCTATCTCCCTCTGGACATACGGAGTCATCCATCAGGTCTCGTGCCCATGTCCTAGGACAAAGCTTTGGCAGCTTAATCCCCGTGAAAGTTCGGAACTTGTTCCAGGACTCAACGGCGAAGGTGCATTGGGTGAGTGTGTGATAGGCAGTGTCGGGTTTATAAACCCGGGGTCCCTAACGGGCCTGCTCCCTAGAAAACAGCTCAGCCCAACAAACAAATGTTGCGGACGACGCGTAACTTTTGGGTCGGCCCAAATACCTAACGATAGGCCAGGAGGACAATCTAGTCTCCGACCGGAAGTCCTAGGCAAGGAGGAACGATGCTCGCCTCTGACTCCGACCCGCTTCTCTGACTGAAAAGGCTTGGCCGAACGCTCGCCTCCGCGCTCTGACTCTGACCCACCCGTCCGACCGGAAGGCCCGACCAAACGCTGCTTCCCACGTCTCTGACATGGGATGCACCGAACCTCTGCTTACAGCTCGTCTACGACTGGCGCAGTTGGGGCCGACTGGGACCAACCGACAGGGGACGCCCGCTCGGTAAGGACCTAGGAAATGGGCAGAGCAAGTAAGGTAGGACGCTCAAGCCAACCGCCATATCGAAGACCGTACCCTACACGACTGTAGGACAGTACCGACAAGACATGTCAGAAGGGTGCCCTACAACCTTCCAGACGTGTCAGAACCCAAACAGTATTGAGGGCGCTGACATTTGCCCTACAGTGTTGCGGGCGCCATCAATTCCCATACCAGGCAAGCACGGTAAGGCCCTCCACATGCATCTGGGCATCCACAGTGTTGTGGGCGCCGGCATTTACCGTACCTGATGACCACGGTGAAAACCTCCCACATGCGTCTGACATCAATAGTATTGTGGGCGCCTAGAATCATCTTGTACCCGACGACGTGGGCAACAAGACTTAGTAGCATACGTACACTCCATCTCTCTCTTGTAAGGCCATCCCCTTCATCTATAAAAGGGGATGCGCCCTCTCCCAACAGGGGGGATGGAGATCGACTCAACACACAACAACGGAACTACTAGGTTCAAACCTCGAGCATAGGCTCAAACACTCAGCGCACGTAAGAGCTCCCGTCACTCTCGGCCCTTCAAACCGGAGTCCGACCGGACCTCTTGCGTCTCCCATCTTACTCCCTCTTGTTTGTAACCCCATAGCAAACTTCGAGCACTGGGCTCGGGAATAAAGCCACCGACCGACTCAAACTGGACGTAGGGCACATTGCCTGAACCAGTATAAACCCTGTCATTGAGTGCTAGGCCACGTCCAATCATAACGTACGGCAAAATTATAAATATTTACGTGTTAGTTTCATCTTCCATTCCACAAAACACACATGTCCCTGCCGGTTCTATATGCCTGCGGTGCAGGTTTGCCCGACAGGGCATAAAATCATTTGACACTTGCCAGCAGAAAACTCTGACCTTTGGTGGGATTTTGCATTTCCATAGCTTCTGCCAGTATGGGTCATCAACTGCTACAGAACATGAAGCCGTAGGTTATCCGCAAATGTACTTTGGAGCAAAAATCGAGGCACAAACTCAGACTAGAAAAATCATGCTAAAATAATAAAATTCATATGCATATGCCCTACAAGACAAAAATTCATGGGAATTTGTTTTGTTGTTGTGGAAGAAGTGCACCAAAATTTTGTTATTGATCTATGAATTTTTATAAAATGAGTATGCATCTCAACTATTGTGATAAAGTACATATATAGATGAATTATGAGTGGGCATTGTTTCAGTTTCTTTTTACAACCCCTAAGTATGTTTGTTCTAGAGCTTTTCACGTTCCCACCCAAAAGGTGATTTGCATTGAATATTTTTCTATCAATATTGAATTATTAAACTTTCAAAAAAATTAGGATCTCTACTCATTTTGAAATGTAATAATTTTTTAGGTGTCTATATATTGTAATCCGACTAGACTCGTTAGGATTCCAATAGTGTATAACACAAATTTAGCAAATGTTGTGCATATATAACGAAGCAGTGGGTGACTGTAGAGGGCATGTAGTTCTAATATTTCACAAATTTCAAAGTTAAATGGGTGAAATGACCTAGGATGCTGCCTAGAGGGGGTGAATAGGCGTTTCTGAAAATTAACACCTTTAAATACGGAAACAATTAGAAAAGAGAGTTTTCAAAATGAAAACTCCAAATTAAGAGTGATACCACCCCTCACAAGTTAGTCACAGAGTAAACAAGGTATAAAGAATATATTTAGAAGCTACAACCCTGCAACACAAAGTTAGAACAGAGAATAAATATTTTCAGCACAAACAGAATATACTAGACGTGTCCGGTATGATACCGGACGAGTCCGGTATACACGATTTCTACAGAGCAGCCCCAAACTTGCTCCTTTTGATTTCTATCTTCAGGCCAAACTGCAGGTACCTACTAGAGATGATAATATACACAGAGAACCTGCACAAGAGCTGGAGCAACACAAATATAAAATGAAATACGAATTGAGACACGATATTTGTTTTACCGAAGTTCGGACTCGTTCGAGTCCTACTCTCCGTTGAGGGGGCTGCGGGTGACCCAGCGAACGTCAGCCCTAGAGGGTACCACGAAGGTCACTCTAGCCAGAGTCTTTTCCAACTCCTTTTCCTCCTTCCACTAGTTGATTCTGAGGCGGCGAAATCGACCGTTACAAATTTTCCGAGGTACACCACAATCTCTCAGGTGCTCTTCGACGATGTCTAACCGTCTAGGACCGAAGAGTCCAAGAGTAACAAATGCAAATCATAAAATAGACTATATGCACAAGTGCTCAAGTGGTGGCTTTCTCTCTTGTTCAAATTCTCCCTTAACCCACAAATGGATTTTGCGATTTGGATCACACACTCACTAAGAGAGGGTTTGGGAGAGTTGGTGAAAGCTCTAGTTTAGTTTTGGTTAATTGATGAAACCCTAAGTGCTAACCTAGTTTATCAAGATGATTATGAGATAGGTAGCACTACTCCAAGTGATGAAGCAATGACGAAGATCAAGACAATGGTGATGGCATGGTGATGGTCAAATGCTTAAACTTGGAAAAGAAGAAAGAGAAAAACAAAAGGCTCAAGGCAAAGGTATAAAATGTAGGAGCCATTTTGTTTTAGTGATCATGACAATGAGTGAGTGTGATCACATTTAGGATAGATAGCCGTACTATTAAAAGGAGTAAAACTCGTATCGAAATACGGTTATCAAAGTGCCACTAGATGCTCTAATTCATTGCATATGCATTTAGGATATAGTGGAGTGCTAACACCCTTGAAAATATTTGAGAAAATATGCTAACATATGTGCACAAGGTGATACACTTGGTGGTTGGCACATTTGAGCAAGGGTAAGATACTTCACCAGCGGAGTGTCCGCCCGTAGAGTGCGGACAGTCCGACGGTGCCACCGGCGCCCTAGATAGAAAAGTTGGAGGTCACTGTAAGTGACGGGACGCTGGATCTAAATTGACCGAACGCTGGAAGTCTGGGTCCGGTCGAACTGACGGGTCAGCACAGTATCCAGGGTTTTGCACCGGACGCTGAGGTGTGTCCGGTCAAGGTGGACCGGACGCGTTCGGTCGAAGAAAACCTAATTTGGAAGCTTACTGGAAACGATCGGACGCTGGGGGTTCAGCGTTCGGTCACTTATGACGGAGCATCCAGTCGCTGCTTAGCCGTTGCGATCGGGTGGTTCCTGTTGAATGGACAATGACACGTGGCTTACATCGGTTGATCGGACGCTGGGTCTAGAGTCCTGTCAGTCTGACCGGAGCATCCGGTCAGCCCGCAGTGTGCCCAGTGAAGGGGTACAACGGCTCTATTTCATAGGGGCTTCTATTTAAGCCCCATGGCCGGCTCAAGCTCACTCTCTTGCACATTTTCATTAACATAGCAACCTTGTGAGCTTAGCCAAAGCCCTTCCACTCATCTCCATCATTGATCCATCATCATTGTGAGATTGGGAGGGAATCCAAGTGCATTGCTTGAGTGATTGCATCTAGAGGCACTTGGTATTCGTGTTGCGCTATGGATTTCGCTTGTTACTCTTGGTGGTTGCCACCACCTAGACGGCTCGGTGCAGCGATGGAGGATCGGCACGAGTTGGTGATTGTTCGTGGCCGCCTTCGGTGATTGTAAGGGGAGTTGTACCTTCCCCGGCGGAGTGCCGAAAGGTAACTCTAGTAAATTGCTCGTGTCATTGAGTTACCTCACTTGTGGGTCAGTTCTTGCGGTGTCCTATCGTGTGGACGAGGTTTGTGAAACACCTCTTAGCCGCCGAACCACCAAGTGTTGGTCGACACAACGGGGACTAGCGTGTTGGCAAGCACGTGAACCTCAGGAGAAAAATCTGTTGTCTCTTGTCATTTGCATTCTCCTGGTGATTGGCTTAATCTTCTTCTTGTGATTATTTCATCCCCTATACGGCAGTATAATCACCCTACTCACCTATTTACATTCTTCCAAACTAGTTGATACAAGCTCTTTAGTGTAATTAGAATTGAGAGCTTGCTTTATTATTTACATTCATCTAGTTGAGCTCTTTAGAGTAGCGAGTTTGAGAGCTCTTAGTGAGTAGTTACATAGTAAGTTTGGGTGCCTAAGTAATTATTGCAACTAGAATTGTTGGATAGGTGGCTTGCAACCCTTATAGAGCTAGAGCAAGTTTGCATTACGCTATTTGTCATACTAATCAAATTGCTCTAGTTGATTTGTAGATTTTTAAATAGGCTATTCACCCCCCCTCTAGCCATATTAGGACCTTTTAGTTGGCAAGGCTCAAAAATGTGTATGTGTATCAGCAGAATCAGTAGCCTCCAAAGGTGGAGGCTTGGGGGTATTTATAGTCCCCTTGAAAAAACTAGCCGTTATATAGTTGTTGCCATACCGGACACGTCCGGTTTGACTTACACTGCACCAACGGTAACTGAGTTACAGTGATATTGTGAGGCGTCGAAACTCCCGATGAATGCCGAAACTCCTGACTCACATCGGAACTCCTGACCCTCAAGGCTTTTCAAAACTAGCCGTTGGCCTCTGGTCGTCCATACCGAACACGTCCAGTATGAATATCGGACACGTCCGGTTTGACCAGGACAGTGAACTCTCCAAGTTAGTTTAAGCACAAGACGTCAGAACTCCCAACCATTGCTAGAACTCTCAACGAACTAACCCAAGAACAACAAGAATTTTATCGTGGCTGGGCACACACCGAACACGTCTGGTATCAATACCGGACATGTCCGATATTGCCAGATCAGCAAAACACAGGTTAGCTATTTTGTCTCTCAAACACTCAAAACTCACATGGGTTGGCTTGAGCACTTATGAAACATTATCTATCAACATGATGCATCCCTCTTAATAGTACGTCATTCCTATTAACTCAAATTTAAAGAGTATACCAAATTTAAACCTTTTGAGTTGATCTTTTTCAACCGAAGCCATGTATTCCAATCTTCATCAAGTGAGGATGCCAACATGTCAACTTTGATCTTTTTCTCTTGATCATAGTCATCTTGAGCACGTGACTTAATTCCATTCATCAAATATGAATAACTCCAAATGCATCAAGTCACTTCCAACACTTTGTCCAATATAGATTTAATCCTCCACATCAATATGACCATCATAGCTTGATTAGTACCTCAACTAAATGCAAGTACTTTCTTCTTCACCCTAGCTAGGTTCTTCGGCCGTCAAGCCATCGCTTGCCCTTCACCCTTGCTTAGTACCTCAAAGCCTTTCCTTGCTATCTTCACCATCTCAAGCCATCAAGTCACATCTTGTGTTGAATCATCCATTCATTTGTATTGTTATCTTTTCCATTTCGTTTTAGCAAGCTTCAAATATGAGAGCATTTCATATGCAATCCCTCATGTCTCATCAACTAATTTTTACCGGGCTTGCTTTCACATAGTACATGGAAATCCGACAATACATAAGCCTTTGCATGAATTCCATTTGCATTGTTGTCTTATGCTTGAACTAGATTGTTTATACAACAACACATCATTTTGGCTTTCATTGAGTACCTGTGAGATAACCTATTACCTGTCCACACTTAGCAAACGGGTTAGACCTTTAATCACGTTGTCATTCAATCATCCAAAACCCACTAAAGGGCTAGATGCATTTTCAATGGGCTCCGTAGAAACTTTCCATGAAACAAATTATATTGTCTTAGAATCCTACCTTCTGAATAGATACCTTCCTACCGTCTCCACGCAAATTATCATTTAGTTGTTTTACGGACACTCCAATAGTTCAAAAAATGGTAATGCTTAGTATAGAGCGTCCGTCTATCCAGACGGTGCCAATGGTGGGCTGTGACGCAGCCTGTCGGTGCAGAAAGTGACCAACTAGTAAATATTTGTAGTTTTGCTGTACGTTGTGATTGGAGGTGGCCTAGCACTCAATGACACAGGATTTATACTGGTTCAGGCAACATGCCCTATGTCCAGTCAGGGTCGGTTGGCGACTTTATTCCTAAGCCCAGGTGCTCAAAGTTTGTAGTGGGGGTACAAACGAGAAGGAGGAAGAAGGGGGTGTACAAGAGATTTGGTCGGCTCCGACTGGAAGGGTCGCGGTCGGAACTTGGCGGTCCTGTGGTTGGGAGCGTTGATGTCGATCTAGTGAGTCTGGGCTTGAAGAAATCGATCTCCCCCTTGGGGGAGGGAGCGCATCCCCTTTTATAGATGAAGGGGATGACTCTTTACAGGTGAGAGGGAGAGAGTACAGATATTTCTAAGTCTTGCTGCCTACGGTGATAAAAACTGGATAATGGTTGAAGCCCCCCAATATTGTCGATGTCGCTGTAGGATGTCGGATGTGCACGGGAGGTCAAGCTATCTTCTTCAGGAAGGATGACGTCGGTACCTGCAAGATACTTCTTGATGCCTAGTGGCATGTGAGGAGACGTGCTATGTTCACCCGGTATGGCAAATCATGGAGCCCATACCGCGATCGATGTCCAGAGACACGCAGGGGGCTTACCATATGGGAGTTTCTAGCGGCCCCTACAATACTTTGTGTCAGGGTGGCTGCAGAGCACTGCTTCGTGTAGGGTATGGTCCCTGGTACAGTGGTGTTGACTTGTGAGCCATGCCTTGCCTTTCTCCGCATGCCTTCTGGTTCTTTCCGAGCAGGCGTCCCCTGTCGGATGGTCCCTAGTTGGTTCTGGCGCGCCAGTCGGAGAATTATGATGGCGGTGTTTTTCTATGAATCTCGGTCGGAGTCGGAGGCGGTCCTCGGGTCAGGCTTTCCGAGTGGAGGCCATGCGGAGGCAGCCGGGGCCTAATGCTAGCGCTCCGATCGGAGAGGCCGTTCGGAGCTGGCCTGAGGCTGAGCTAGTGCTCCGGTCAGAGACATGAGCTGAAGGCGGCCTAGGCCTAAAGCGAGTGCTCTGGTCTGTTGGTTTTAGACTTTCGGGCTGGTCCAGAAGAAAGAAAGGCCATTTTCCTAGGTCGAGCCCTGGCGTGGAAGCCGGTCCCCGAGGGACCCCGGGTTTATGAACCCGACAGGAGCCCCCGAGCCCTCGAACGATTCGAGCAGAATCATCCGGGGGATTTTTGTCTTGCCGGCGGGTGTGCGTGAGCGCACCTACGGGTGTAGCCCCCGAGCCCCAGGCGGTTCGGGCCGAACCGATTGGGTGTGTTGTCTCAACAGGCGTGTATGCATGTTTTTTAGTTTGAGACGGAATTTTGTTGAACCATGGCGTCGTTGCGCAGCCGAGGTGTTTTTAAGCGCGGGGATTGGATTGAGACAGAACTTAATGATCCCAGCATCGGTGCGCGCCGGGATCGGACAAGGAAGTTTTTAGTTTTTGAAACAAGCCCTGGCGTCGGTGCGAGCCATGAACAGAAATAACTTAGTTTCGGATGCAACAGAGTTCGATCTTTGGCGTCGGTGCGCACCATGGGATTGGGTAAGGTGGAGTCGTGAGTAGACCCAGGCGTCGGTGCTCACCGTGGATCAAAAGAATTAGTTTTAGTTAGTGAAGCCGTCTGAAGCCGTTACGGAAGTTAAGGAGTCACGGTCCCAAGCCGTAGCCGAATGTCACCTATCCCATTGACGTGAATTAAGGAGTCGCGGACCCAAGCCGTAGCCGGATGCCGCCTATCCCGTTGACGCAAGTTAAGGAGTCATGGTCCCAAGCCGTAGCCGGATGTCAACTATCCCATCGATGCGAGTTAAGGAGTCGTGGTCGCAAGCTGCAGCCGGATGTCTCCTATCCCATCGACGCAAATTCGAAGTCGTGGTCCCATGGCGTTTAAACCCTTGAGCCTTGTTGGGCCTTCGTGGGGGCTGTGAGTCATTTTTGCGCTACCCCATCCGGTTCCTCACAACCGGAGGGGCTAAGTTTCGTCGCCTGTCCCAATCGCTCGGGCTCGAAGACTAGCTCGGTGAGCTCACTAACGGGTGTGATCGAGTGGAATCCGGGTCTGTCATTCATGACGGGGTCGGCATAGCCCTCTTGTGACATTCCACTACTCCTTTACCTGCAGCCCGGCAGATGCCTAGGTCATTCCATAGACCGACCTGGGTGGCCTGATGGCCTCACCTTCAATGGAGATTCTGTGGGCTCGGCGAGAGGTTCAGGATCGAACGAGAAGGTTGAGATGACCTGGTTTTCCAAACCGGGCGAAGGCAACACGGTGCTCATCTACGGTTTTCTCCCCTAGCTCTGTTTGGTTGCTCATGTCGAATTAGGCAAGCCACCGCTTCGTGGCGCAACATGGAGCGTTTTGGTGCATTTCGCTACACGTGCGTTGCTTAGTTCCCGATCCCCCGGGCAGTTCATGCCCTAACCGTCTGGGGGGTTCAGGTGTATGAGATGAATGCGCGTATGGATGTATGAATGATTTGTAATGAAATAGAGGGGCTTTGATGGTGTTTTACCTTGAAGACTGGAGCGACGGGGTTCGAAGAGCTCCAATCAGAAGCGCCCGTCCGAGACCTACGCTTGTCAATCGTGGGTTAGCTCTCGTGTGAACAGTTTTGTATTTAATGAACACATGCTTACCTCAATGACCTGAGAGACGGGGTTCGGAGAGCTTCAGTCAGAAATGTCCGACCGGGACCCGTGCTCATCATTCAAGACGGAGTCGGCATGGCCCACATGGGGCGCCCCTTCGCTTCCTACCTGTATCTCAGGTGCTTATCCTGAGTGAATCGATCAACTCAGGAGGCTAGTTGATCTCTCCTGGGTGACTCGATCGACTCAGGGAGGTCTGGTGGTCTCTTCTGGTGGAGATTCCTCGCTCTTCCTTTCTTCTTCTTTCTCACTGAGAGTGCCTGTATGGGATCCTTTTGCAAACCTAGAGCGTGATGTCGGATTGGAGGTGAATGTCGCCCCGGTCTTGGCCGAGCCGGATGCCGCGTCATCGGGAAGTGAGCAGCTCAAGCCTTCATCGGTTGCACCGTCGTCGGATGTCGCCGGGTCGGCCCAATAGCATGTAAAAATATAATAGTAGTTAGCAAATGTAGGAAGTTTTAAGTTCATGGGGAAGCCCCTATGTAAGACGTTTCATGGTGTGTTTTAATGACTGCAATTGGTTTTTGTTCTTGTGATGGAGTCGCTCCGTTCGGGGAAGCTTGTCCCCTTTCGTTCCTTAGCTTTCCCTTAGCATAATTTTGTTTTAAATTTCTTTCTATCTCGTACCTGCTCGTTTGTTCCGTAGGTCACAACTTTGCGAGCCTGGGGCATGGCCCGCAAGGCTTGGCCTTTCGTAACCGTAGGAAAAGGCGGGGTGCGATCAGTCGGAATGTTCTAAAGCAAAGTTACGTAAGGTAAAACGAAGGAGCGAACTACCCTTTTGTTCAGGTAGGAAGGAGTTTCTTCATACAAAACCAAAAGAGTTCTTAAGGTAAAAACAAAAACAATGGGGTAGTAGAGCCCCCTAGTGGAGCCCCCCGAGCGCCCTGAGCCGAAAAGTGTTCGGGTCGGGGTGCTCTTACGGGAGCATTCGCTAAGTAAGGTAAGACTGAAACTTAGGAAAAGAAGAAAAGACATAGCCGTTCCAAGGTCGTCGAAGAGAGCGTCGTCGTCATTGTCCTTCAGTTAGTAGGCTTTCGGTCAGATCCCTTCATGCTCCAGTCATCTAGATCCTTGTCCGCTGTGCCCCCTTCTTCGGTCGCTGCCTCCTCTCCTTTTTCTTCCCTTGGCCTGCCAGCCTACCTCAGTAGGCGCCTGAGGAGCTGGCAGTCCTTGTAGAGATGGTTGATGGGATAGTTGTGGTTGAGGCACGGACCATCCATGAGTTTGTTGAAGTGGTCAGGCAGTCCCTGTTGGGGCTGCCTGGGTGCGCGATCAGCTACGGCGATCAACGCGGTGTCGTCCGTCCGGCGCCGATCCTTCCTGTTCTTTTTGCCCCTCTGAGTAGAGGGGCCTTCGTCTGGATCTGCGCACTTGGGCTTGCCTTTGTCCCAACCTCCGCTGAAGACTGCTCCGACTGTCTCCTCGCCAGAGGCATGGTTGGTGGCGACGTCGAGTAGATCACGGGTGGTGCGGGGTTTTAGGCAGCCAAGCTTGTGGATCAGGGACTCGTAGTTTGTCCTAGAGAGGAAAGCGCTGATGATGTTTGCGTCGATGACATCAGGGAGGGAGTTACAATGTTGGGAAAACCTATAGATGTAATCCCACAGGGATTCGCTGGGCTCCTGCTGGCAGCTCTTGAGGTCCTAGGAGTTTCCCGGGCGGATGTACGTCCCCTAAAAATTCCTGACGAAGACCCTCTTGAGGTTTGTCCAGTCGTGGATACTGTCGTGTGGATGGAATTCGAGCCATGCCCGAACATGCTCCCCTACGCAAATGGGAAGATATTGGATGATGAAAAAGTCATCATCCACTCCTTCGGCTCGACAGGCGAGCCGGAAGTCTTCAAGCCAAATGCCTGGGTTTGTCTCCCCGGTGTATTTGGTGATGTTGGTGGGAGGCCAGAAACGCTGCAGAAATGGCGCTCTCCGGATGCGCCGGCTGAAGGCCCGTGGCCCTAGGCCCTGAGGGCTAGGGCTCCGGTCATCTGGCCAGTGATCGTGCCTAGGGTGCGTTTCTCCGCTTCCCTCGATGATTCGGCCAGGGTCCGTGTCGCCTGCTGCCGTATGGCGGACGTCGTTACCGTGTCGGGCTCGACGATGGATGCTATCGACGCTACGAGCGTCCCTATGCGGTCGGTGTGGAGCGGGCGCCTGGTTAGACCGTGGTGTGGCTGCCACTCCCCGAGCCAAGCCTGTCGGCTGCGGCGGTGAGCGAACGGATTGATCCGGCTGGTGTGTCCCCATCCCCCCGGTGGGGAGAGATGGCGAGGGTCGGAGTCGCGATGTGGAGCTTTCCGCCTGTTGGACAGCGGCGGCCTCTACTAGAACCCGGAGGTTCCGGTAGACTACCCGCTCCTGAGGGTCGACGGGCTTAGGAACACCGCGGAGAAGCATTGCTGCAGCAGCGATATTCTAGCCGGCCCGGGAGAATTGTGGGACATCGTTCCCTTCGCTCACGATGTCATGCTGAACCTGATGAGCGTGACCCCGGGCACCACCCGCCAGGCCAGGCGCGTGGGGCGCAACGTGCTGCACCGACGGCACCGGTGCAGACGGTGGCTGATTCTACCGTCGTTGTCGTAATTCCTCAGCGTGTGCTTACGCATACACGAGGGCTCCCGCACGGCCCAACAACCACATCTTACGAGGCCGGTCCAGAAGAAAGAAAGGCCGTTTTCCTAGGCCGAGCCCTGGCGTGGAAGCCGGTCCTCGAGGGACCCCGGGTTTATGAACCCAACACAGCCCAACAACCACATCTTACATGCTCATCCAACCGTTCTAAAAAGAGAAGAAGAAAATCACTTCACCGCAGCACCGCGACAACTCTCTGCGACGGCGCTCTGCCACGCCGCCTTGGCGACGACGCTACCAAGAGCGCTTCCCTCTCCATTGCGTCTCCCCCTTCATCGCGCCTCTAGTCCGTCAGCCATCATCTCCTCTGTTCCAAAGCACGATAGCCTGTCTTTCTCCCTCTCCATCACGCCTCTCGTCCGCCGTGGGCTTCTCCAATGCACGGACCCACCACAGCCTTCTCACGAGACCTACCATGGCTTGTCCATCGGAGGAGCGAGGTCCGCACCACCCGCGAGCTCTACACCCGTGCCCGTGAACTCCATGCGCCGACGAGACTCCATTCCGAAGCAACAAGGAGATGTTGCACTAAAAGCGCATGCTGCAAACGAATGTTCCAAGTATTTTAAATGTTTCAGAGGTAGATTGTAAGTGTTTCATATGGATGTTGCAAAATAGATTGGGATGTTGCATATGATGCATGTGTTTCATAGGCATGTTCCAAGCATTTATTCAAAGTGTTTCATCTATTTCAGACGTATGTTGCAAGCGTTTTGATTTGGATGTTGCAAGCATTTGTTCAAAAGTAGATCGAAACATATGTTGTAAGGGTATGTTCCAAATGTTTCAGCTATTTTATTCTTATGTTGTAGTAAGTATTTTCATGTTGCAAGTGTTTTATTCAGATGTTGCATATGTTTCACACATATGTTGCAAGTGTATGTTCTAAATGTTTCATCTACTTTAAACTTATGTTGCATTCAAGTGTTTCATGTTGCAAGTGTTTCATGTTTCAGAGGTATGTTCAAAGAGTCATGGGGCACTGCCTAGGTGCTGGATAATGGGGCGTGGTGAGCCGGGGGCCAATAGATGGGGTGTACGACACGCTAGGATCCTGTGGACGGGGCGTGCTCGTTCTCATCTGGGCTCCCGGTGGAGAGAGGAAGGGGTCAGGGGGGGAGTGGCGGGCGCAGCCAGGGTGCGCGTGCGGGGCGGGACGAGACAGACGGGTGACAGACATGCGCGTGCAAAAACGATACGGCGGAGCAGCATGCATGGGCAGGCGGGCTAGGACAGCACATGCACAGGGTGACCGAACACACTCATCTGCTCCGGACGTCCAGGCGCTAGTAAGTCCCTTAAAAAATACTAGGTAAATCAATAAGTTTTCCAAGTGGCAAAAAAAAAAGTTAGGAGCACATATGTGGTTTATCTATGACTACACAAAAGTCATGGAAAAAAATTGTTCTACAACTTTTAAGCAACTTATTAAACGTGACCACATACATTTATAGATCTCATGGCACTTAGCGGAGGAATCCCTAACGATCCTACAGAAAAGGCATTATACATTCGTTTCCCTCTCTAGGAAAGAGTAGCAAGCCCCTAACCGGCCATCTGAAGAGCAATATCAAGAAGCTCTTTATATCCTTCCGTATCAATAAAAATAGAGATTTTGGTGACAAAAAACCGCAACCAGTTTTAAATTAGATCTTCAAAGTTCAATTGTTGCCAAGTGCACGGATAGCTCTCCAAAGTGGACAACAACATATAGAGAACCCATTGGAAGGTGGAAAAGATATAGACAACGGGTTTAATTCAACTGGCTCTACAAATAAGGATTTAGATAGTGAGTTTAAGAAAAACTCTTGAAGACGCTCTAAGAGCAACTTTAAGAGTCCCTTCATATCCTTCCATATTAATAGGTATAGAGATTTCGACAAAAAAAACCTCCAATAACTCCTTCGATTAGATCTCTAAATATTGACATCATATATTCATGATTTCTCGCCAGTCAAAGATGAAGAGCGGAGTTGACTCTCCAAAATGCACATAAGATATAGAGAAGTTGTTAGAGCGTGGAAAGATATATAGAGCATTTTCTCAAATGGCTCTCTAAATAAGGATTTAGAGGGTGGGTTTTAAGAAAAAGTCCTGAGATACCTAAAAGTGACTCAAGAGCCTTTTTATATCCTTCTGTATTGATATAGATATTGATCGTGGTGAAAAAGTCCTCTAACAGTTTTCGATTAGGAGCCTATTTGGTTTGTGACCACAACTTGCTACGCCACAAGTCATGTCATATTTTTTCGGCAGTTGTTTGCTTCATTGTCATAACTGTGGTGTGCCACACTTTCTTAGCATTCTGCCCCACGCGTAATACTCTGTGTGTGGGGGGGGGGGGGGGGGATGACCCCAGCAAACCTTCGTCTGCTAACAAAACCTTCGTTAAGATCGTTTTGGCACTGGGGAACAACTAGGGCGAAGGTCACAGGCACCACAAGAAGTGGGTGGTCGTAGGACATCCAGCGGATCCATGCACGAGGAGGTATCGTGTGAACGAAGATCCACTGCAAGCCGACAGGCAAGAAACAAGAGAAGACGCCCAGGAGACGGACGCGACCAGCGCCGCCCTGGGAGTGGTTGGCATGGGGATGGGGAATTACCATCGTACCCCTGTCAATGCAATGTCCAGATGTTGTGCATAATCAACCCTTATGTAACTTCACATCGCCCTGGGTATGTTCTATAAATACCGGGGGTGGCACTGTTTCAGACAGAGTTTTCGGTGGAATTAATGAGCATTTACCCCAAAATTTACTTATGTCTTCCACCGTTCCATTCCCGGCATCCACCTTCGCCTTTCTCTTCTCCTGTGGGAAGCCCTCGTCCTCGCCCCTCCTAGTCTCGAGCGATGGTGGAAGGCCAGGAGTGACCCTACATACTCATTTTCTTACCAAACGTTGCCACAAGTGTGACTTCAATTTTACTCGACACACTTTCTTTGACAGCCAGTTTGTTGAAAGTTAGATGTGGCAAACAACGACACCAACCAAACAAACCCTAGACTCTAAACACTGTCATCCTCTAAAGTTTCTCGCAAAACAAAGATAGAGAGTGGGGCTGACTCTTTATAAAGAAGCTATTGGAGGATGGAAGACACATGCCCTTTTCGTTTCGCTGAAATTTGGCTGCTGCTGATGCTGATACTGATTTGTTGTGAGAGAAAAGCATTCGCTGAAAAATATTGCTCAAGTAGTGCTAAAAACAGGACGACAGATAGCAATTTTTATTTTAATGACTCTCCAAATGACTAAATGAGGATATACAGAGACATAGTTTAAGAAAGAATATTGGAACCAAATACCGCTGTTATGAAATTAGGTGTCGCTGCAAAGTTAAACGACATTCAGATACTGCTGCCTGCAGCTATCATTTAACGGCCGCGCTGTTTAAATTGACTATCCGCGAAAGCCAGGTCAAACACAGGGACTGTCGTATGTTAATGCAAAGTACTAAGCCATGACGCTTTGCCGCGGCACGGCTGCGTCTGCCGGCCGTCGATCTGGTCACCAGCCCACTCACTACCCCAGCACCAACCAAACGTCGTCGTGCGCGCTGACGTGGCTGACACGCCATCCAGCCGGCGAAAAGCCTCGGCACCACCCCGCAGCGCACGGTCACTTTCGTGGCGCAGCCCAGCAGCGCTTACTACGAACTAGGAGACCGAAGAAAAGCGGTCAGCCCTCCCACAGCTTGTGCTAACGAAAAGAACGCGCCGCTGGCCTGTTCGAAATGGCGTCGTGCGCTTGGAACTCCGTCCGATCGAGTCAAATGGTGATTGCTTGTTCCACATGGCATCGCCGTGCGCAATTACTGTTCGCTGCACCCGCCCTTGTTCGTTTTTGGCGTCCGTCTGGCCCGTTTGGGTGTTTCGAATGCTGCTGCTCTGCAGTATCACTCCCTGTCCGGACTCTGGACTTCTGGAGGGGGCCAAAAATGAAGAAGGAAACCGTGTTCTGACCGTGTCAGCAAGACGATATGCGATTGGAAACAGCACATGTCGAAGGAAGCCAGGTTAGCCTGGGCCCTGTTTACTTTCCCTCCAAAACGCCAAATTTTTCAAGATTCCCCGTCACATCGAATCTTTGGACACATACATAAAGCATTAAATATAAATAAAAAATAAAATTAATTACATAGTTTAGACGAAATCCACGAGATGAATCTTTTAAGCCTAATTAGACTATGATTGGACACTAATTATCAAATAACAACAAAAACGCTACAGTAGTGTTTTGCCAAATTTTTTGGCAACCAAACTGGCCCCTGATTGTCTGCTACTAGTCGCTCAGCTCGGGTAGAAAAGCCCACGAAGATAGTAATTAGGCCCTGTTTAGTTTTCAAAAATTTTCACCCCAAAGTGTCATATCGAATCTTGCGACACATGCATGGAGTACTAAATGTAGACGAAAAAAAATTGCACAGTTGGATGAAAAATCACGAGACGAAACTTTCGAACCTAATTAGTTCATAATTAGACACTAATTGCCAAATACAAACAAAAGTGCAACGGTACCGAAAACCAAAAAAAAAATTCGCCGTCTAAACGCGCCCTAAAGAGCTCCGGGATTGTCGGATGCAATCATCCAAGTGGCAGTCGGACTGTTCAATGTGGAAGTGGAAGCCCGTTGTCTGTCACGAAGGCACGTCACATTCGATCGACCAGTCGCCTGTTCTGACCAGCACGCGAAGCGCAACCATCACAGTAGAAGATAAGCAAGCAACCTCTCATGCGGGTTGGGATTCCTTTCCAGCTCTCAACCAACTGCACACGCCTACCGACCATCACAGTAGAAGATAAGCAAGCCCCTCCTCTCTCTCTCTTTCTCTGTCTTCACCTCGCCGCACCGCCATCCCCACTAAACCAGCCGTTTCTGTAGGTGTTAGTTATACCGCGCTCAGCTGTTCCAACTCCAATGGCCATGCCCAACCCACGATCGGTGTTGACCTCCGCGCCGTCACCGCCCGGCAGCTGCTCCTCCTCCACCTCCTCCTGGTCGGCGGCGGCGGAGATCATGGCGCCGGCGCCTCTGTCACCGTCCGACGGGGAGCTGCTGCGCTCGCTGCACCGCCTCGCGCGGGACCTGTCGGCGGCCGCCGAGACGCCGGCCCCGTTCCTGCGCGGCGCGCTCGCGTCCATCACAAGGCGGTACAGGCTCCTGGCCGCCGCGTTCGACGACCTGGTGCTGTGCGCCGCGGCGGCCGGGGGGGACATGCCGCGGTCCGCGTCGCTGTGCCTTCGCGAGGTGCTCCTCGTGCTGCAGCGCTTCAAGGTGCTGGCCGCCGACTGCGCCGCGCGGAGCCGGATGCGGCTGCTGCTGCAGTCGGACGAGATCGAGGAGGAGGTGCGGGAGCTGCACCAGGACCTGGCCACGCTGCTCGACCTCCTGCCCGTCGTCGAGCTGGGCCTCGCCGAGGACGTCGTGGACCTGCTCGACCTTGCGTCGCGCCAGTGCAGGCGGTTCGCGCCGTCGGTGTCTGTCCAGGCGGAACAGGCTCTCAAGGCCAGAGTGCTCTCGCTAATACAGGAAATCGAGCGGGAGATTGTGCCGGAGCGGGAGAGGCTGCGGGAGATCCTGGAGGAAGTGGGCATCAACGACCCGGCGACCTGCAGCCAAGAGATCGAGAGCCTTGAGCGGGAGATCGGCGACCGCGCCTCGGAGAGGTGGACGGACGCCATGATCGCGCTCGTCGGGTTGCTACGGTACGCCAAGTGCGTCCTGTTCAGCGCCACGCCCCGACCTTCGGATTCCAAGCCGGACCCCGAGGTCGACGAAGAAGGGGAGCCCCCGGCGCCGCCGCCGGACTTCCGCTGCCCCATCACCCTCGACATCATGCACGAGCCCGTCGTCGTCGCCAGCGGCCAGACATACGACCGGGAGTCCATCTCCCGGTGGTTCGACTCCGGCAAGTCAACGTGCCCCAAGACAGGGCAGGTCCTTACCGTTTTGGAGCTGGTTCCCAACAAGGCGCTCAAGAACCTCATCGTCAAGTGGTGCCGGGAGAACGGCGTCGCCGTGGAGAGCAGCGAGGCGAGCAAGAGCGAGCCGGCGCAGGCGGTGGCCGCGAACAAGGCGGCGCTGGAGGCGGCGCGCATGACGGCGTCGTTCCTCGTGAAGAAGCTCTCCATCTGTTTCTCCCCTGACGCGGCCAACCGTGTGGTGCACGAGATCCGGCTGCTGTCCAAGTCCGGCGCCGACAGCCGCGCCTTCGTCGGGGAGGCCGGAGCCGTGCCGCTGCTGGTGCCCCTGCTCTACTCCGAGGACGCCGGGCTCCAGCTCAACGCCGTCACGGCGCTGCTCAACCTCTCCATCCTTGAGGCCAACAAGAAGCGCATCATGCACGCCGAGGGCGCCGTGGAGGCGGTCGCCCACATCATGAGCTCCGGCGCGACGTGGCGCGCCAAGGAGAATGCGGCGGCCGCTGTGCTCAGCCTGGCGTCCGTCCACACCTACCGGCGCCGCCTCGGCCGGAACCTGTCCGTCGTGGAGAAGCTCGTGCATCTGGTCCGCACCGGCCCGACGAGCACCAAGAAGGACGCGCTGGCCGCGCTTCTGTCGCTGGCGGGCGAGAGGGAGAACGTGGGAAAGCTCGTGGACGCCGGCGTCGCGCAGGCGGCGCTGTCCGCGATCAGCGGGGAGGAGACCGCGGCCGCGGTGCTGGCCGCGCTGGCGAAGCGCGGCGGCGCGGAGGCTATCGTGGGCATCGACGGCGCTGTGGCGCGGCTGGTGGCCGAGATGCGGCGCGGCACGGAGTGGTCCAGGGAGAATGCGACGGCGGCGCTGGTGCTCCTGTGCCGGCGGCTGGGCGCGCAGGCGGTGACGCAGGTGATGGCCGTGCCAGGCGTGGAGTGGGCCATCTGGGAGCTGATGGGCACCGGCACGGAGCGCGCCCGCCGCAAAGCCGCGTCGCTCGGCAGGATATGCCGCCGGTGGGCCGCCGCCTCGGCCGCCGACGGCGAGCGGGGCAGCGTGTGCCCGGCCGCCAGCAGCGTCGTGCCTCCGGCCATGATGGCGTCGTAACCAAGGCTAGCCATGGCAATGCCAGATAGGATAAAGCTCGGATTAAACGAATTTTTCCCCCTCTTCTCCTCATGATGTACAAAGTTTGCTTAGGCTGTCACGATTCTTTGATCAGAGAGTGATAATGGTGAGTGGTTGATCAACTGTGCATACGGAGCTCTCTAGTGTACCAATGTAGTTTGTGTTATAATGACCGGATCGACTAATCTAGCGGGTGTACATTTAACACCTTCGGTGTTACGTTATATAATTTTTGCTAAAACACTACATATGCATCCTATTTATGTGTAAAGGTGTGTACCATAAGATATAAATCATTGTACGGCACTTGAAACGTTTATATTAAACAAGAAAAAAATGTTACGCATCATGTCGTTTAATATCATTTAGTATTCTAAGCGAAATTTTATCGAATAAAAATGTTATAGAAAGTTTATACAAACTTTGATAAAGTTTGACGAAGCTCGCTAGCTAGTATATGAAGAAGCTTGGAAATCGAATTCGACGCGAAATCATCAAGGTTTATTCGTTTCGCGTTAAGTCTATAATTGGGTCGACGAAGCCGTGTTTGAAAATTTTTGTAGAGCGAGCGGCCTAAGAAGTGGCGTGATGTCATGGCTTGGGTCGATATCCCTACGTACCCTCTTGCGTATAGAAGAATTGGTTTGGCATTTGGACCATCGGGTAGGATTTTGCAACAGCTTTAAAAAACGTGCACGTCACATAGTTCAACCAAGCCGGCGCTGGCCGCGGTCACCGCCTCTGCCTGGCACTGCTGCTACCGCTGCTGGCCGCCAGCGAGCACTGCCGAGTCGGCCGCGTCGTCACCGCTGCACTCGGGCGAGCACGCCGCGCGCGGGCCACTGCACTGGTCGTCCCGGTCGCTGCCCTTGCCCTGGCTGCGCTACGCTGCTGCGCTGGCGCACCGCAAGCGTTTCCGAACCAGCCGCCGTCGCGCCTGCGCGCGTACACCGCGTGTTGGTCCGGCACTGCTGGCTTGGGTCCCCTGCTATCGTGCGCTGGCACACGGCGCACGCGCTAGGCCCGGCCATGACTAGCGGCTCTGCTCCCCCTTCAGCGCATCCGCTGTGGCTGCTGCTCGCGTCGCGTCGCTCGCATTGCGTGCCATCCGGCGCTGCCATCCTGGTACTGCTCTCGTTGACGTCGGTTGTGCGTGCGTGTGGGCTTGTTTGGCTTGTCGCGTTCTCACGCTTGCGCTCAAGGCCACGCTAAAGGCGCCAGTCACTTCGCCTGCAAGGTCGTCGGCCGGCCGAGTCACGCCAAGCAACCGAATCGATGCGCTGCCCTTTTTTGTGTATCGTGCACGTGTGGTGGTCACGTGGAAGGACGGCGTCGTGCCAAACCGTTCACTGTGGCAGTGGTACAAGGGAAGGACGCCAATTTGGAATTCTGTCGCCGCCGGCTGCCATAAGTCCTTAGGAGTCACCACAACAATTAGCCTCAACCACTCCACCGTTTCCTAATTAACCACGCCCACAGCGAGCCGAAATAGTTAGCGTGTGAGTGAAGCCGTCCCGGCTTTCGTTCGGCCTTCAGCAAGGTGAGACGGGGCGTTTCCCTCGCGGCGGTCTGCCATGGCCGCCTGAGCGGGCGCACGGCCAGAGCGTCATGGGGTGCTTCGCCGTTTCAATTAGGCTATGCCTTGAGTAATAGTTGACTTGGTTATCGCAATCGTGCAGTGGTTTCGTTGCGGAGCAGCGGGTCATCGGAGACACCGTCGCTGTGCTCGCCGGGAACCAGCGTCACCCCGTGTTCGTGGCCAACCGTCTTGCCGAGCCCCGTGCCTTCGCCCAGTCCATTCGTCACACCACTGGTGAGGTCCTCTTACTCCTAGAGTACCTAGTTGACTCGATTAGGGCAGAAGTGCGCCGGAGCGCGTGGCCGTCCCCGGTGGACGTAGGTAGATGCCATTTTCGTGGCCGACGCGTTTGAAGGTAGTAGCGAACCAATTAGAACTGCTACTTTGCTCAACGCAGCCTGCTGGTGGTCACCGAGTAGTATTTAAGGCATTCGAATAGTTGATTTCGCCGACGTTGGGCCACCGCGGTAGTCACCGCCGCGGCGTGTGGCCACGCATGCGTGGTGCGCCATTCTAGGCGTGTGTTACCTCAATCCGTTTCGTGTGGCACATGGAAGCTCCTGGGGATGCTGGTGTGTGCCGGCATGGTCGGTGCTCGCCGATGTTTGGCCGGTGAGGTCGTGGCTCTGTTACGTCCGGCCAGGGGTGTCGCAACGTGAATTTGAAGTAAACAAAGGGGTTAAGTGCTAGAGTCAGTGAGAGGAGGGAATAGTGTAATGGACTGCACTGCCATTTGATGGGAACCCGAGGGCTCTTTTAGAGAAATGGGCCAGCACGCCGAATGAGAGAAAGAGAGGGAGGGACAAAGAATTGGCTTTTATTTTTTCCAAAACAATTTTCCAACTTCATTTTCAAATAGTTTTTGGAATCATTTTGAGTTTTGGATCAAAACCACTCAACCCAATAAATAAAATGCTATAGCATGAGTGCATCAACATGTATCTATCCTTAAGATTGATTTTATTTGCATAAAAATTATTATTTTTCCTATATTTGAATGCACACATAATTACATAAATAAATCAAATTTAACTATTTTAAAAGAATACAAATTTTAGGGCGTTACACCAAGTTTGGATGGGGACCTGGACACCCGGGACAGGAGAGTGATGGGTTAGTCCTGCTTGTGTATGGGGTACAAGCGGGGCGTGTGTTTTGGGGGCACCCAGCAGGGCACATTGATCCGCGAATCGCCAGAAAATCCGGTATGGCTTATCTGCGGTTTAGCACCGTAGTAAGAAGTGAAAGTTTAAAGGAAAAGAAATAGAACTGATTGCTCAACTCTTGCTTGAAAGTAGAACATGTGCTTATATGGACGGGCTAGATGATAACTTAATCCGGCTGATAATAATACATAAATAAGGACTCACTAATAGTATTGCTTTCTACCAAAAGAAACCAGCAAACCACAAAGCTTATCATTTTCCTTGGAGTCAGGAAATTATTCCCACTAGTCGGATAAGTATTGCGAGTACATTGTGTGCTCAGGGTTTATTTACCCCTATTGCAGGTGATGCATGAGAAGTACCTTTGTGTGGAGGATTCTTCTGGTGGGCTCAAACGGAATCCTCGCTCCTATCGCTAGATGTTTATTTAAATTCCGTTGTTTATCATTCCGCACTCCGACATTTGGTAATGTAATAATGTACTTTTCAAGAATCTCTTATGTATGAAATGGACTTGTATTGTCACCCGTTCTCATTATTGGATCCTTGGAAAAAATGTGGTTCTTTCAGGTTCTCCCTTGGGGTGTGCCCGACGGATACCGCTCGCGGTAGCCTGTTTTTTGGGTGCTTAGTGTCTGGTGGGAGACGAGCACCTCCGTAAGCGTGCTATTTTGGGCGGTTCTACCACAAATGGTACCAGAGCCAATAATGGTTACGAGTTTCATTATTTTTTTCAAAAACATAAAAATTTGAGCAACAAAAGTTTTGCGAAAAGTAGGATGCGATTAAGTTAAGTTAAATAAATATAAGCCCAAGCAATATGGTCTATCTAGGATAGCGGCACTGGTTTTATCTAATCAGTTTTCTACAGGTACACTGCCTTACGTTGCGTAAGAAATCGCTTAGTATTGCGGAAAGTAAGTGCGCGATGTGCCAAAAATTTTATGAATACCGCTATATTCTGGCTTGAGTGAACGCATAGGTCAAAGCATGCATCAGGATAATAGCATCTTACTTCAACTAAAATCCCCCTTTAAGTATAATTGAATTAGTAAATTGATAGGACTAACTAATGGAATGCTTTAATAAATGTGATGTCATCCCTCTGATTCCTTGCTTCTGATCGAGAGGGTGTTCTAATGGATGGTTCATATCTCTTACAGATGAATCTAAGGTATGGACGCAGGAGCACCAGTGCGGGGACGGCTCATGGTCTTGGCGAGGGCCATGGCGAGAGTGGCTGGGCCCATGAGCCCAATAGGGAGAGCCATGGGGCTCCATTTCTGGCTCCTCCACCACCGCCGCCTCTGACGACTCACGCTGAGATGATGGCAGAGCTGTTGGCTGCTCGCCGTGAGTCAGCCCGTGCCATGGAGATCATGGCACAAGCTGTCGTGGGCCTCGCCTACGGAGGCCATGCGGGCAACGGTGGGAACGGGGGTGGTGCCCGCCATCCTGAGGGATCATCCTCTTACTAGGACTTCCTCAAGACTCACCCACCCACTTTCACCCCATCTGATGAGCCCCTGGATGTGGAGCACTAGCTTCGTAATCTGAAGCAAAAGTTTCTGCTGCTCGACGTGGTCGACGAGCTGAAGGTATGCTTTGCAGCGCAGTAGCTTTTGGGGTTCACAAGTGCATGGTGGGATACCTTCCATGCCATGGAGCAGCCTGATCATCCGGCAACCTGGTAGGAGTTCACCACCGTATTCTGAGAGTTCTTTATCCCTGCTGGTGTCATCAACCGGAGGGTGACTAAGTTCCTGGAGCCGTGCTAGGGGAATATGACAGTGATGGACTATGTGAATAAGTTCAATCACTTGTCCTAGTATGTTGGCATTCATGTGGACACTGATGACAAGAAGAAGGACCGCTTCTTTTGAGGTCTCTCTTCCATCCTTCAGGAGAAGTTGTACACAGCGAACTATCAGACCTTCGAGGCACTGATGAACGCCGCCATCGCCTTGGAGGGTTTTCAGCGGGAGTCTCAGGTAGAGTGGAAGAGGAAGTGGGTGGCAGCTAGATCTTCTTGCCACCCTCACACTCAGAAGGTACATGTTGTCCGACGGGGGCTCTATTAGTCATTAGGCGGGCCTTCGTTCCTGCAGCCCCAGCAGACTTCTCAAACTTCCTCCATACAGTACCGTGCACCCCCACAGTAGGTGCAGCCCCAGCAGTCTTAAGGACAACAGGTCCCACCTTGTCAGGGGTTTGGGAACAAGCTAGGTGCTTGCTTCAAGTGTGGCAAAGATGGCCACTATGCCCGAGCTTGTCCCCAGAACCAGCCAGCTCAGTCTGCTCAACCGTAAGCGAACTCCAGGCTTGTCAAAAAGACCGTAATCAAGAAGAAAGTGCCCAACAGATCCGGTCAGGTGCATTTCACAGATGTTGAACAGATTTTGCAGCAGGAGCCGGTGATGGCTGGTATGTTTACCATCGACTCCCATCCAGCTTATGTGTTGTTTGATTCTGGTGCATCACATTCCTTTATGAGCATAGGGTTTGTAGAGCGGCACAACTTACCACTTATGGCTATACCTTATGCCTATAAGATCCGAACTGCGGGTTCACAAATGTTCATCAATATCCGCACAGATACAGGAAGTTTGGTATTAGCCACCCACACTTACCGCCTACAGTTCATGGTCATGCCTAGGCAAGGCATTGATGCTATTCTTGGAATGAACTGGTTGTGGGTATATGGGGTAATCTTGGATTTGAAGAGGAGAAGTGTGGAGTTACGACTTCCTTCTTTTGAGGATAGGATGTCTCTTATTGTACCCTTACATCTAGTCTTACCTGTTGCTTCCCATGCTAAAGCTTCTCTTGATCTTACCTCCATTCCGTTAGTATGTGAGTTCCCGGATGTTTTCTCGAAAGATCTTCCTGGGTTGCCACCGGATAGAGAGGTAGAATTCTCCATTGAGCTAGAGCCTGGTACTACCCCTATCTCTAGACGCCCGTACCGCATGGCTCCAAGGGAACTAGCAGAAATGAAGAAGCAGCTAGAAGAGTTGATGGACAAAGGTTTCATCCGTCCTAGTTCTTCACCATGGGGTTGTCCGGCTATTTTCGTGAAGAAGAAGGATGGTACTTTGTGAATGTGTGTGGATTACCACCCTCTTAATGTGGTAATAGTTAAGAATATGTATCCTTTGCCCCGCATAGATACTTTGTTCGATCAGCTAGCTGGCGCCAATGTGTTCTCGAAGATTGATCTCCGATCAGGCTATCATCAGATCAAGATCAGACCACATGATATACCAAAGACAACTTTCTCTACTTGGTATGGGCTGTATGAGTACCTAGTGATGTCTTTTGGTCTCACCAATGCTCCTGCCTTCTTCATGTACCTGATGAATTCAATTTTTATGCCGGAGCTGGATAAGTTTCTAGTAGTTTTCATTGATGACATCCTAATCTATTCCAAGAATGATGAAGAGCATGCCCAACACCTTTGGATAGTACTGGCTCAACTAAGGGAGCACAAGTTGTATGCTAAATTTAGCAAGTACGAATTCTGGTTAGATCGAGTTAAAAGCTCTAGTTTGGTTTTGGTGAATTGATGGAACCCTAAGTGCTAACCTAGTTTATGAAGTGATCATGATATAGGTAGCACACTCCAAGTGGTGAAGCAAATGAAGATCATGACATGATGATGGTAATGCCATGATGATGATCAAGTGCTTCGACTTGAAAAGAAGAAAGAGAAAAACAAAATGCTCAAGGCAAAGGTATCAATGATAGGAGCCATTTTGTTTTGGTGATCGAGACACTTAGTGAGTGTGATAACATTTTGGATCGATAGCCGTACTATTAAGAGAGGTGAAACTCATATCGAAATGCAGTTATCAAAGTGCCACTAGATGCTCTAACTCATTGCATATGCATTTAGGATCTAGTGGAGTACTAACACCTTTGAAAATGTTTATGAAAATATGCTAACACATGTGCATAAGGTGATATACTTGGTGGTTGGCACATTTGAGCAAGGGTTAGAAACTTCACCGGCGGAGTGTCCGCCTATAGAGTGCAGACAGTCCGATGGAGCCACCGACGCCCTAAACTCAGGTGAACATGGTCACTGTAAGTGACCGGATGCTAGTCTCTGAAGGACCGGCATGTCCGGTCAGTAGCAGCAGAAGAAGCACAGCGTCGGTCGTCGACCGGACACTAGCGCTAAAACAACTAGACACTGGCTGGCTATGTCTGGTCACACTGACATGGTCATGCACAGGGGAAATGCCAAGTGATCGGATGCTGGGTGAGTCCGGTCGTGAAAAGTCATCTCTCGATGCTTACTAGAAACGACCGAACGCTGGTGTTCAGCGTCCGGTTACTTTGAGCTGCTATGTCTGGTCATCACTTGACCATTGAGATTAGGCGATCAACATTTGAAGAGAGGGGACACGTGGCATGCATCACGTGACCGGACGCTGAGGTCCAGCGTCCGGTCAATATGACCGGATCATCCGGTCACCCCGTGTTGTGCCCAGTGATGGGGTACAATGGCTCTATTTCGTGGGGGCTTCTATTTATGCCCCATGACTGGCTTAAGCTCACCCTCTTGGCCATTTGTATTGATATAACAACCTTATGAGCTTAGCCAAAGTCCTCCCACTCATCTTTATCATTGATTCATCATCTTTATGAGATTGGGAGAGAATCCAAGTGCATTGCTTGAGTGTTTGCATCTAGAGGCACTTGGTGTTCGTGTTTTGTTGCAGGATTCGCTTGTTACTCTTGGTGGTTGCCGCCACCTAGACGGCTTGGAGCAGTGAGGATTGTCGAGCGAAGGGTGGTGATTGTTTTCGACTCCGATCGTGGTGATTGTGAGGGGTTCTTGACCTTTCCCCGGCGGAGAGCCAAAAGGTACTCAAGTGGTTGCTCGTGGCTTGTGTGATCCTCCTCTTATATTGGTTGTGCGGCACCCTATTGAGGGTTTGGTGTGTGAAGCCATTTAGCGTGTGAACCTCTAAGTGAGTGAATCGCCACAACGAGGAGTAGCTTGCCGGCTAGCAAGTGAACCTCGGTAAAAAATCATTATGTTCATCATTTGATTCCAAGGTGATTGGTCTTCATTGGTATTCATTCTTGTGATTGATTGGTACACTCCTTGACTCGGTGGTATAACCATCTTGCTCACTCTCTTTATATTACCGCAAGCTAGTTATCAAGCTCTTTAGTGTAGCTAGTTGTGAGAGCTTGTTAGTTTGGTTAGTGTGGCTCTTTAGTTAGCTTTTGAGAGCACACTAACTTAATGTAGTGACATAGTTATTGCGTGGATAGAAACTACATAAACTAGAATTGTGGTAGGTGGCTCGCATTTTTAGTAGGCTAGCGCAACACTCGCTTTGCCTCATAATTGTCTAACCGGTTTGTTAAGTGTTGTTGTAGAATTTTTTTTGAATAGGCTATTCACCCCCCCTCTAGCCATTAGGACCTTTCATGAGTGTAGTTTTTGGGGCATGTGTTGACACCTGAGGGCGTTTCAGTAGATCCCAGCAAGGTGCAAGATGTATTGGATTAGAAGTCTCCCAAGTCTGTGCATCAGATTTGTCAGTTCCTTGGTCTGGCTAGATACTATTGGCATTTCATCCTGAATTTCTCCAAGATAGCACAGCCAATGACAAAGCTGCTCCAAAAAGAAGCTAAGTTTGATTGGAGCCTAGCTTGTGAATAAGCTTTCCATACTCTGAAGACATTTCAGACCACTGCTTCTGTGTTGGCCCAACCAGATATTGATAGGCCCTTTGATGTATACTGTGATGCCTCGAAGATAGGGTTGGGGTGTGTGCTTATGCAAGATGAGCGCGTGATAGCTTATGATTCGCGCCAACTGAAGAAGCACGAGGTGAATTACCCGACTCATGACTTAGAGCTGGCTGCTGTAGTCCACGCTTTAAAGATTTGGAGGCACTATCTGTTGGGCAACAAAGTGCATATCTTTATAGATCACAAGAGCCTCAAGTATATTTTCACTCAGTCTGAGCTAAACATGAGGCAGAGGAGATGGTTAGAATTGATAAAGGACTATAACTTGGAAGTCCAATATGACCCAGGAAAGGCCAATGTCATGGCGGATGCTTTGAGTCAAAAGTCACATCAGGTTGAGGAAACACCTTTGTCTCTCAACCATGCAGAGGTATTGGCTCACATTGCATTGACCTTAGAATTGCTAGAGCAGATTATGTGGGAGCAAAAGGAAGACCCCGAAGAGGTTCCTCACATCAGGAAGTTGATGGCTGAAGGGCGTGGCCCTCACTTTAGTGTTGATGAACATGGAGTAGTGAGATATAAGGATAGATTGGTGGTTCCATCCAATGAAGAGCTAAAAAGAAAGATTTTGAATGAAGCTCACCATTCAAAACTATCTATTCATCCTGGCAGCAACAAGATGTATCATGATCTACGCCACTTGTACTGGTGGTCTAACATGAAGCAGGACATCACCCAGCATGTTGTGGAGTGCGACACTTGTGGTAGAGTTAAAGCAGATCATATGCGTACCCCAGGATATTTGTAGCCCTTGTCCATGCCTATTTGGAAATGGGATGATATTTCTATGGATTTCATTGTGGGTTTACCCCACACATCCACGGGCTTTGATTCTATTTGTGTCATTATGGACCGTCTCACCAAGTCTACCCATTTTGTCCTGGTGGACACTAGGTATACAGCCAAGAAGTATGCTGAGATATATTTTAATCAAATTGTGACCCTTCATGGAGTTTCCCTTACTATCATCTCTGATAGAGGTTTAATCTTTGTCTCTCGTTTCGGGGAGCAACTGCAGCACTGTCTGGGTACTCATCTTCTTAGAAGCTCAACATACCACTGACAAACTGATGGTCAAACTAAAAGGGTAAACCAGGTGCTCAAGGATATGTTGAGGGCTTATGCCATCTCTTTTCCTGAGAAGTGGGATAAGTGCTTGAAGTTCGCTGAATTTTCTTACAATAATAGCTATCAAGAGAGCATCGCATGGTACCATTTGAGGCTCTATATGGGCAGAAGTGTAGAATGCCACTGAACTGGGTTGAAGTGGGAGACTATGGGTACTTTGGGCCTGATTTCATAAAAGAGGCCCGAGAGAAAGAAACATTATTCGAAGCCACTTGAAGGCGGCTCAAAGCTGACAAAAGTCTTACACAGATAAGCGAAGGAGGCCTTTGGAGTTTGCAGCTGGGGACTATGTGTATCTCAATGTGTCTCCTATGAGAGGGGTGCATCGGTTTGGTGTCCATGGCAAGCTAGCCCCTCGGTATGTGGGCCTGTACCAGGTGTTGCAACAGTGTGGCCCGTTGCTTATTGTCTCCAGCTTCCTGATATTTTATCTACGGTACACAATGTGTTTCATGTATCATAATTGAAGAAATGTCTGTGTGCTCCTGATGAAGCTGTGGAAATTGACGAGCTTCCCCTCCAGCCAGATTTGACTTATGTGGAGCACCCTATCAAAATCTTGGATGAGAAGGAGAGAGTGACCAGGAATAGAGTGTTAAAGTTCTACAAGGTGCAGTGGCAAAACCGTTTAGAGGATGAAGCCACCTGGGAACAAGAGAGTTACCTATTGCAGCATTACCCCCACCTTCTTGCCGGCTCTAATTGTTAGTTGCTCCACCAAAAATGTATTCCCTACCTCTTTCTCACACTAGGCACATGAAATCTCGGGTCGAGATTTTGTTTTAGGGGGGTAGATTTATAACAACCTTGGTGTTACATTATACAGTTTTTGCTAAAACACTACATGAGCATCCTACTTATGTGTAAAGGTGTGTAACATAAGGTATAAATCAATGTACGACACTTGAAACATTTATACGAAACAAGAAAAAAATGTTACGCTTCATGTCGTTTAATATCATTTAGTATTCTAAGCGAATTTTTATCAAACAAAAATGCTATAGAATGTTTATGCAAACTTTGATAAAGTTTGTAGTATGTACTTCATAGGCGATGATGAAATGCATACGGTCGAGGACGAGGCTCGCTAGCTAGTATATGAAGAAGCTCAGAAATTGAATTCGACGCAAAACCATCGAGGTTTATTCGTTTCGCGTTAAGTCTGTAATTGGGTTGACGAAGCCACGTTTGAGAATTTTTGTAGAGCGAGCGGCCTAAGATGTGGCGTGATGTCATGGCTTGGGTCAATAGCCCTACGTACCCTCTAGCGTATAGAAAAATTGGTTTGGCGTTTGGACCACTAGGTAGGATTTTGCAATAGCTTTAAAAAGCGTGCACGTCACATAGTTCAACCAAGCCAGCGCTGGCCGCGGTCACCGCCTCTACTTGGCACTGCTGCTGCCGCTGCTGGCCACCAGCGAGCACTACCGAGCCGGCCGCGTCGTCCCTGCTGCGCTCGGGCGAGCACGCTGCGCACGGGCCGCTGCACTCGCCGTCCCGGCCGCTACCGTTGCCCTGGCTACGCTGCGCTACTGCGCTGGCGCACCGCAAGCATTTCCAAACCGGCCGCCGTCGCACCTACGCGCGTACACCGTGCGTTGGTCTGGCACTGTCGGCATGGGGTCCCCTGCTGTCGTGCGCTGGCACACGGCGCGCGCTAGGCCCGGCCATGACTGGCGGCTCTGCTCCCCCTTCAGCGTGTCCGCCGTGGCTTCTGCTCACATCGTGTCACGTCGCGTCGCTCGCATTGCGTGCCATCCAACACTGCCGTCCTGGTACTGCTCCTGTTGACGTCGGCTGTGCACGCGCGTGGGCTCGTCCGGCTTGTCACGTTCTCACGCTTCCGCTCAAGGCCACGCCAAAGGCGCCAGTCACTCCGCCTGCAAGGTCGTCAGCCGGCCGAGCCACACCAAGCAACTGAATCGATGCGCTGCCCTTTTCTATGTATCATGCACATGTGGTGGTCACGTGGAAGGACAACGTCATGCCAAACCAGTCACAGTGGTGGTGGTACAAGGGAAGGGCGCCAATTTGGAATTCTGTCGCCGTCGGCCGCCATAAGTCCTTAGGAGTCGCCACGGCAATTGGCCTCAACCACTCCACCATTTTCCAATTAACTGCGCCCACTGCGAGTCTAAATAGTTAGCGTGTGAGTGAAGCCGTCCCGACTTTCGTTCGTCCTTCAGTGAGGTGAGATGGGGTGTTTCCCTCACGGCGGTCCACCATGGCCGCCTGAGCGGGCGCACGGCTAGAGAGTCGTGGGGTGCTTTGCCATTTCAATTAGGTTGTGCCTTGAGTAATAGTTGACTTGGTTATCACAATCGTGCAGTGGTTTCATCGGTGGAGCAGCGGGTCACCGAAGACGCCGTCGCTGTGCTCACCGGGAACCAGCGTCTTCCCGTGTTTGTGGCCAAATGTCTTGCCAAGCCCCATGCCTTCACCCAGTCCATCCATCACACCGCTTGTGAGGTCCTCTTACTCCTAGAGTACCTAGTTGACTCGATTAGGGAAGAAGTGTGCCGGAGCGCGTGGCCATCCCCGACGGACGTAGGTAGATGCCGTTTTCGTGGCCGACACGTTTGAAGGTAGTAGCGAACCAATTAGAACTACTACTTTGTTCAACGTAGCCTGCTAGTGGTCACAAAGTAGTATTTGAGGCGTTCAAATAGGTGATTTCGCCGGTGTCGGGCTACCGCGGCCAGTCACCGCCGCGGCGTGTGGCCACGCTTGCGTGGTGCGCCATTCTAGACGTGTGTTACCTCAATCCGTTTCACGTGGCACATGGAAGCTCATGGGGATGCTGGTGTGTGCCGGCGTGGTCGGTGCTCACCGGTGTTTGGCCGGTGAGGTCGCGGCTCTATTAAGTCCTGCCAGGGGCGTCGCGATGTGAATTTGAATTAAACGAAGGGGTTAAGTGCTAGAGTCAGTGAGAGGAGGGAATAGTGTAATGAACTGCATTGTCATTTGATGGGAACCCGAGGGCTCTTTTGCATATTGTGGCACGCGCGCGGGTCTTCTTCCCCGTGGGCCGTGCCTAGTTGGGCCGTGTCGGTGGCTGTGTGCGCACGTAGGCGGGGAGTCAGGTTGGGCCGAGCCGGCGCTAGCGTGGGCCGCGAGATCGAAAGCAGTTTTCACTTTTTTTAGTGAATTTGTTAATGTTTATTCAATTTAGTTTTCAAGCTGAACTTTAATAATTTGTAGTAAATTATGTAGTGGTCCAAAAATAGTAAAACTAATTTTGTTAGGTTTGCAAAATTACCGTCTACTTGTTAGTACAGTTAGGTTACAGTTAGCTGTGACGATGGTAGTTTCATAAATTCAAACTCAAGAGCTTAGTATTATGTAGATTAATAATTGTAGAAATTTTTGTGGTAAATCGGTGATAGTTATAGCTATAAAATTTTACAGTAACCTCACTAGATTATTATGTACTTGCTATAAATTTCATAGTCCTCGAGTAGGATGCTAAATAGAGTAGCTATTACCCTTGCTTTATCGTATATAGCACAAATTAGCATTAGGAGTAAGAACACCTTTAGTTGCTATAATAATAATGAATGTCACATTTCAAACTTGGTATCGGTAACAATAGATAGCTTAGCACCGTGGTCGGTAGCACTAGCTTAGTAGTAAAATCAATGTACTTTTATTTTAAGAGTTGCTGTTGTTATATTCCTAAGCATTGCATCATCATTTCATGCATGTAAATCATGAGCTGGTAGACTTCGTGCCCGTCGACGAGCCGGAGTACGACGAGGTGATCGAGGAGTACGAGGAGGAGATCGTCGTGCAGGAGGGAGACCCGAAACCTATTGGTGCTGACCTTACTGACTCGTCACCTAACCAAGGCAAGCCCCGATGTATAACCCCTATTTTAATGATCACTGAATATATATATATGATGTGCATTTAAGTTACAGGCATTTTATGAAAACTACATGCATAAATATATCTACCCATGAGTCCTACTAGTATAGGTCGAGTAGCTGCTATGCTCAGGATATCGGTAGTGTGAGTAACCTGTCGTTACTCGCAAGTAGGTGATAAATATGATCACTCATGATAAAATGGTAAAGGTAAATGGTGACCGGGCAGGGATATGGTTTGGGTATTGGTGGGTGTAAGGGGTTGTGTCTTGCGGCCAACAGGGCATAGCTCGGTTACACTTTTTCCCTACCTATGTCGATTAAGGACCGGTCATTGCATATGACTCTAGGCAAGTCACAGATTTATTGTCTTGAGCGCATACTTAGGTATGGGCGCAGGGAAGACTTGTTGCTCTCTTGTCATGGATCCAGCTCTTTCCGGACCAACTGATTGGAGGTAGAGATGGTGGAGATCCTTTCACCACACAGAGTCTGGGACTCAGGAGTGGGAGCTTGGAGTCCAAGTGTCACACCCAATTTTAAGGATAAAATTAAATGCACAAAACTCATGTGTGCCTAGGGATCAGTCACACACATAAGTTGACAAATTATAAAAAGTATCATCACGGTGTATCTTACATCACGATTAATACCATCACATAGTCTTACACAACATAGCGGAAAATAAAAAGGTAGCTCTCTTATGGTAGCTCCAACACAGGGACGGTCAACTAGTTGACCACAAGCCTAAAAGTCCTCTGGAAACTCCTCATATCCGTTGACATATGTTACCCATCCGGGATTTTTATCCAATATTGAAAGTAAACAAGTGTAAGTACTTCACGTACTTAACAAGATAACATGGGGTTATGAAAGCCCAAAAAGGGTGACTCTGGTTTACTGCGGTTAGCACTTTTAGTAAGTCAAGATTTTATCATCAACTATTATCAAGTTATGCTTAAGCTCCAATTAAACCCACATGATCAGATATCCGAAACAATTGAATCATATTATCTCCATAGAACATCATAAATGAACAGCAATAAGTAACCATTTATTCTGTGAGTTTTCTGGGCCGCTCGTGACCGTGCACACGGCTATTATAACAGTTTGTAACACTTTGCAGAGGTTGTGCACTTTCACCGTGAGTCGTGATTTCCAAATGCCTGGGTTAATTACTCCCATAACACTGCCAAGGTGAGCAGGCGGGATACACTATGAAGCCATTTCATAGGTTTCTCTAACAAGTTCGGGCCACTAGGTTTCCTCGGTAGACAGATGTAGGGACCCCCCCTTTCCTATGGCACATCTCCATCGCGGCTATACACATAGTAACAGAGGCATCCCTATACCCAACGTGGCAAGCCCCTTTTGCGCCATAAAGGTAACCTCTAAGAAGCTAGAAAAGATCCTATTACTGAACTAAAGTAAGAAACATGTGACCCTCACGGTTGCACTATGAGTCCCAGCTTTTACCGACAGATAAGTCCTTATGGAGGGCCAAGAGCATCATGATCAAAAGTCATTTGCTCCTTCGCCCTATAATTCAATTGTTTAAAAGCAAATTTTACCTTTTCGTTCTATAGAACCACTAGTCATTATGTTGATCATGTACAGTTACATTGAGCGCTAGCAAACTACCCATATGCATATAACCCATAGGAGACAAGGAAACAGGATACTCAATCACTAGGATGTCCTTACGGGTATCAAAATTAGACACATGCAAATGAGAAATTATTAAATGGTGAATGGGACATCAAGGTAGATCCCATGCTATACTTGCCTTGCTTAACAAACTTGGGCTGCTCCTGCTGGTCGTCAAAGAACTCTTAGTCTCCAACGTTCTCCTCACCGTCTGAACTCAAACAACAAAGCAGCATACAAGCATTCCAAAGGCATTCATGCAAAGCAAACAATTATGGGATTAGAACAGTACACTAGGGCATAAAAACAAGATAACAAGGTTCTTAAAAAGAATCTATGTCTCTCTACGATCACATAGACGCGAAGTTCACAAAAAACGGAGCTAAAATGATGATTTTATAAGCAAAACAATGCAGTGACATTTCTGTAAATAGAATGAACTATTTTTGAATTTAAATAAATAAGAAAAATCAGGATTTTCATCTGGCCGAGGACTGTGGGTGTAAAAAGAATAAAGCCAAGGGGCTCTTAAGCAATTCTGCCACGCGAAGGGGTATCGGCCATCCTGGGCCATTGGATCAAGGATGGACAGCTCAGATTAGGAGAAAGGGGGAGAGGGGAAAACCGGCGGCCGTAACAGTGCTCCGGCAGGGCGGGGCGCCATGGCCTACGGCGAGGAGGTCATCGGCGAGCGGGAAACAAGGCCTTCGGGCCATGGTTCGATGAACCAAGGGCGCCGGGGGAGAGAGAGGAGGTGAAGGCGATCTCGCCTAGGCCAAGAACGTGGCTGGAGGACATGGCCGACGTGGTGGTGGCCATGGCCGGCGGCGAGAGCTCGCCGGCGCACTAAAAAATGGCCATACTAGCCACCATTTGCCATGGGAAAATGTCGGGGAGAGAGAGAGAAGGTGAAGGCGAAACTCACCACGGTGAAAATCGGAGGCGGAGACGAAGGGAGGACGGCGGACCACGACGCTGCGGTTGTGACTTCCGTGTGCTCGGGCGAATGCAAGAGTGGAGTGGGGGAGGCAGCAGGGAGAGCGGTGATGGGCTCGGCTTCTTTTATAGAGGCCGGGGCGCGGGGAGGGCGCTCCCACAATGCGACGTGTGTGCGGCGTCAACGGTAGCGTCTGCGTGCAAAGTGGGAACGGAGGGAGAGGACGGCGCCGACATGCGGGCCCAGGGCGTCAGTGGGGAGAGAAGGAGGGGAGGGCGCGGCGGGGGAGAAATGGGCCAGCAGGCCGATTGAGAGAAATAGAGGGAGGGACAAAGAATTGGCTTTTCTTCTTTCCAAAACAATTTTCCAACTTCATTTTCAAATAGTTTTTGGAATCATTTTGAGTTTTGGATCAAAACCACTCAACCCAATAAATAAAATGCTACAGCATGAGTGCATCAACATGTATCTATCCTTAAGATTGATTTTAATTGCACAAAAATTATTATTTTTTCTATATTTGAATGCACACATAATTACATAAATAAATCAAATTTAACTATTTTAAAAGAATGCAAATTTTAGGGTGTTACAATTCTACCCCCCTTAAGATGAATCTCGTCCTTGAGATTCGGATGATTGCTTACTCAAACAGTTGTGGATAAGACTTTCGCAAATCCTCTTCTCTTTCCCAAGTAGCCTCATCCTCTGTATACCGATTCCACTATACCTTGCACATTTTTATAACTTGGCTCCTTGTAACTCTTTTTGCCGTTTGTAAGATCTTTATCGGATACTTTTCATATGTGAGATCTTCCCTAACAGCAAGTTCTTCTAAAGAAATCTGCTCTTCTGGTACTCGCAAACACTTCTTTAATTGAGAAACATGAAACACATCGTGCACACTTGACAAACTCTTAGGCAGTTCTAACTGATAGGCTACTTCTCCATGTCTCTCTTGGATCTTGAAAGGTCCAATATACCTCGGTGTCAACTTTCCCTTCATATTGAATCTTTTCACACTTCTCATTGGTGATACCTTCAAGTACACATAATCTCCAACTTCGAAAGTCAGCTCTCTTCTGCGAGTATCAGCGTAACTCTTCTGTTGGGACTGAGCCACTCTCAAGTTGTCTCTAATCATTCTCACTAGTTCTTCTGCGTCTCTAAGGACATCGGGTCCAAACACTTGAGTTTCACCAGTCTGATTCTAGAACAAAGACATTTTACATTTACGCCCATACAGCGCCTCAAAAGGTGCCATCTTGAGACTCTTCTGGTAACTGTTGTTGTACGAGAACTCAGCATATGGAAAACTCTTATCGTAGCTTGTACCATATTGCAGTGCACAAGCTCTCAACATATCTTCCAAAATCTGGTTGATCCTTTCAGTCTGTCCATCAGTTTGTGGGTGGTAAGCAGAACTGAAATTCAACTTTGTCCCCAAAGATCTATGTACTTTCTACCAGAATTGCGATGTAAACTGAGTGCCTCTATCAGACATAATTTTCTTGGGAACACCATGTAAGCACATTATCCTTTCCGTGTACAACTCTGCTAGCCTTGCACCTGTATAGGTAATCTTGACTGGTAGAAAGTGAGCAACCTTAGTGAGTCGATCCACTATTACCCATATTGAATCATAACCTCTTTGAGTGCGGGGCAAACCTATGATAAAATCCATACCAACATCTTTCCATTTGAAAGATACAGAAGTCTAGATATTTCCACAAAAATTCCAGAATTTTTGGCAGCTCAGATCTTGAGATACAAGATAAAGAACACAGGCTGCTCCAGAAAACAGCACAGCATAGATATGATAAAGCAACCCATCTGCATTAAGACCTCATCTAAACTTAAGGTTCAAACCTATGGAATTTATGGACATGCCCACAAACTTTCAGCAATCAAACAAACTCAAAATCATCCAAGTTCACAATTAAAAACATCTAATCACTAAAGTTCACAAGACAAAACAAGACTAGACATGACACACGAACTAACAACGTCGTAGCTTTATACAAGGCACCAAACACCTATGGGCGGTGTCAACCATGGTGAATGACCCAGGCTTCTTCTTGTAGATCGGTGGCAGCCCAAGTTGAGCACGTAGTTCATCAACCTGCTTCTAGAGACGCCTCTCGGCCCTCTACGATACACGCAGCTCTCCCTTGACTTCTTCATCTACCCCCTGCATGGCATGGACATGTCGCACTGTTGCTTCCAGAGTTGGATCACTTTCTAGTGGTACCAGGACCTGCCAATTACCCTCATGATCATTGCGAGGAAGGAACCTAAAACGATCCTCCTTTATGGCCTCAAAACGACGACCATGGTAGTAGATGTAAGCGTCCTGCGCTGCATCTTGAGTGCCAACCAATGCATGAGCCCATCTAGCAGTGGCACTGTGGATAGTCTACTCCTCATGTCCATTCTTTATGTCATTCCAGGCGGTGACAACCAGCTCTACCTTCCAAAAAGTTGCCTCCAAAGGGTGCTGGTACTCTGCACGGTGATAGTTTATGGAGGCGTGCAGATCAGTGAAGTAGTCATCCAGCACCTGAGTAAGAAGGGTGTGGTAGTAGGCCACCTCTGGGGCCTGCTTGAAGTAGTATTCGCACATCCAGCCCATCTCCTCATCCACCACAGGGATGGCTAGGGGTGGCACAGGCGTTGGTGAAGTAGCTGATGACTCCGTTGGTGTAGCTACAACAGCATAGATAGGTGCAACAGCTGGAGTAGGGGCAGGTGCGGGTGCAGGTGCCGGTGCGGGAGTTGGGGTAGCCATTCACTCCTCATCTTCCTTGATCAAGGGTTCCACCTCATCATCGGAGATGACCACAATTTCCTTCTCCTCCTATGGAGTACGAGGGGTGAACATGGCATGGTAGCCTACAGAGCTGAGGCGGGCGGTCTTCGGGTTACGAGGCATCCATAGATTTAGAGTAAGATAGAATTAGAATCAACAATTTTATATAATAGATTAAGGTATGAAAAGCATAGATATTTTAATAAAATAACAAGAATGAGACAGTAAGCATGAAACCAGTGGAGCAAAGATGCTAAAATGACCATCTCTAACTAGGCTTGCGTCCTACAGTCAACACGGCTCTGATACCAATTTGTCACACCCAATTTTAAGGATAAAATTGAATGCATAAAACTCATGTGTGCCCAGGGATCAGTCACACACATAAGTTGACAAATTACAAAAAGTATCATCACGGTGTATCTTACATCACGATTAATACCATCACATAGTCTTACACAACACAGCGGAAAATAAAAAGGTAGCTCTCTCGTGGTAGCTCCAACACAGGGACGGTCAACTTGTTGACCACAAGCCTAAAAGTCCTCTGAAAACTCCTCATATCCGTTGACATCTGTTACCCATCCGGAATTTTTATCCAATATTGAAAGTAAACAAGCGTAAGTACTTCCCGTACTTAACAAGATAACATGGGGTTATGAAAGCTCAAAAAGGGTGACTCTGGTTTACTACGGTTAGCACTTTTAGTAAGTCAAGATTTTATCAACTATTATCAAGTAATGCTTAAGCTCCAATTAAACCCACCATGATCAGATATCTGAAATAATTTAATCATATTACCTCCATAGAACATCATAAATGAACAACAATAAGTAACCATTTATTCTATGAGTTTTTCAGGCCGCTCATGACCGTGCACATGGCTGTTATAACAGTTTGTAACACTCTACAGAGGTTATGCACTTTCACCGTGAGTCGTGATTCCCATATGCCTGGGTTAATTACTCCCATAACACTGCCAAGGTGAGCGGGCGGGGTACACTATGAAGTCATTTCATAGGTTTCTATAACAAGTTAGGGCCGCTAGGTTTCCTCGGCAGGCAGATGTAGGGACCCCCCCCCCCTTTCCTATGGCACATCTCCATCACGGCTATACACATAGGAACAGAGGTAGCTCTATACCCAACGTGCAAGCCCCTTTTGCGCCATAAAGGTAACCTCTAACAAGCTAGAAAATGTCCTATTACTGAGCTAAAGTTAGAGCCATGTGACCCTTATGGTTGCACTATCAGTCCTAGCTTTTACTGATAGATAAGTCCTTATGGAGGGCCAAGAGCTTCATGATCAAAAGTCATTTGCTCCTTCGCCCTATAATTCAGTTGTTTAAAAAGAAAATTTTACCTTTTCATTCTATAGAACCACTAGTCATTATGTTGATCATGTACAGTTACATTGAGTGCTAGCAAACTCCCCATATGCATATAACCCATAGGAGACAAGGAAACATGATACTCAATCACTAGGATGTCCTTACAGGTATCAAAATTAGACACATGCAAATGAGAAATTATTAAATGGTGAATGGGACATCAAGGTAGATCCCATGCTATACTTGCCTTGCTCAACAAAGTCGGGCTGCTCCTGCTGGTCATCAAAGAACTCTTGGTCTCCAATGTTCTCCTCACCGTCTGAACTCGACCAACAAAGCAACATACAAGCATTCCAAAGGCATTCATTCAAAGCAAACAATTATGGGATTAGAACAATACACCAGGGCATAAAAACAAGATAACAAGGTTCTTAAAAAGAATCTACGTCTCTCTATGATCACATAGACGCGAAGTTCACGAAAAACGGAGCTAAAACACGAAAGTTATGAATTAAACGAGGTTTCCTATAGCAATTTATTTAATTAAATCTAACATCAAAATTTAAATGTTGCAAACAAGTTTGACAGTGGTATTAACATGTAGAGAACTTAATTACAAATCTAACAAAATTTGAACGGGTCGATTCAGAGCTAAAACGATGATTTTATAAGCAAAACAATGTAGTGGCATTTCTATAAATAGAATGAACTATTTTTGAATTTAAATAAATCAGAAAAATCAGGATTTTCATCTGGCCGAGGACTGCGGGTGTAAAAAGAATAAAGCCGAGGGGCTCTTAAGTAATTCTGCCACGCGTAGGGGTATCGGCCATCCTGGGCCATTGGATCAAGGATGGATGGCTCAAATTAGGAGAAAGGGGGGAGAGGGGAAAACCGGCGGTCGGAACAATGCTCCGGCAGGGCGGGGCACCATGGCCTACGGCGAGGAGGTCGTCGATGAGCGGGAAACAAGGCCTTCGGGCCATGGTTCGACGAACCGAGGGCGTCGAGGGAGAGAGAGGAGGTGAAGGCGATCTCTCCTAAGCCGAGAACGCGGCCGGAGGACATGGCCGGCGCGGTGGTGGCCATGGCCAGCGGCGAGAGCTCACCGACGCACTCGAAAATGGCCATACTAGCCACCATTTGCCATGGGAAAAAGGTCAGGGAGAGAGAGAGGAGGTGAAGGCGAAACTCACCACGGTGAAAATCGGAGGCGGAGATGAAGGGAGGACGGCGGACCATGGCGCTGCGGTTGCGACTTCCGCGTGCTCGGGTGAATGCGAGAGTGGAGCGGGGGAGGCAGCATGGAGAGCGGTGACTGGCTCGGCTTCTTTTATAGAGGTCGGGGCATGGGGACGGCACTCCCACAACGCGACGTGGGTGTGGCGTAGGCGGTTGCGTCCGCATGCGAAGTGGGAACGGAGGGAGAGGACGGCGCCGCCAAGTAGGCCCAGGGCATCTATGGGGAGAGAAGGAGGGGAGGGCGCAGCAACGGTGGTTGCTCGCCCGAGTTGGGCCGGCCCAGGAAGAGAAAGGGGAGAAGGGGAAGGAAGGGAAGGTGGGCGAGCGGGCCGACGGGGGAGAAATGGGCTAGCAGGCCGAATGAGAGAAAGAGAGGGAGGGACAAAGAATTGACTTTTCTTTTTTTCCAAAACAATTTTCCAACTTCATTTTCAAATAGTTTTTGGAATTATTTTGAGTTTTGGATCAAAACCACTCAACCCAATAAATAAAATGCTACAGCATGAGTGCATCAACATGTATCTATCCTTAAGATTGATTTTAATTGCACAAAAATTATTATTTCCCTATATTTGAATGCACACATAATTACATAAATAAATCAAATTTAACTATTTTAAAAGAATGCAAATTTTAGGGTGTTACACCATGTTTGGACGAGGACCTGGACACCTGAGATAGGAGAGTGATGGGTTAGTCCTGCTTGTGCCTGGGGTATAAGCGGGGCGTGTGTTTTCAGGGCACCCAGCTGGGCACATTAATTCATGAATCGCCAAGAAATCCGGTATGGCTTGTCTACGATTTTGCACCGTAGTAAGAACTGAAAGTTGAAAGGAAAAGAAATGGAACTGATTGCTCAACTCTTGCTTGAAAGTAGAACAGGTGCTTATATAGACTGGCTAGATGATAACTTAATGCGGCTGATAATAATACATAAATAAGGACTCACTAATAGTATTGCTTTCTGCCAAAAGAAACCAGCAAACTATAAAGCTTATCATTGTCCTTGGAGTCGGGCAATTATTCTCACTAGTCGGATAAGTCTTGCGAGTATATTGTGTACTCAGGGTTTTATTTACCCCTATTGCAGGTGATGCATAAGTAGTACCTTTGTGTGGAGGATTCTTCTAGTGGGCTCAGACGGAATCCTCGCTCCTATCGCTAGATGTTTATTTAAATTTCGCTGTTTATCATTCCGCACTCTGACATTTGGTAATGTAATAATGTACTTTTCAAGAATCTCTAATGTATGAAATGGACTTGTATTGTAACTCGTTCTCATTATTGGATCCTTGGAAAAAAAATGTGGATCTTTCGGGTTCTCCCTTGGGGTGTGCCCGATGGATACCGCTCGCGGTAGCCTGTTTTCGGGGTGCTTAGTGTCTGGTGGGAGACGAGCACCTCCGTAAGCGTGCTATTTCGGGCAGTTCTGCCACAATGTCTATTCAAGATAATGACCTAGAGTATGAACTAGAGCAAGAGAGGTTGAGAGGAAGAGGGGTAGGGATGCCTGACCATCAGTGGTCTTGGCGGAGCTGCTAGCCATCATGCAGGTGGTGAGGTCTGTGCAGTCCAGTTGTGTTGGTGAAGACGGGTGGCGGTAAAGGAGTAGCAATGGAGTCCGGCGTCGGCAAAATGGGAGTCGAGGAAGACAGTGGCGATGTTGACAGTGGCGCTTCCTATCGCTATTAGCGCTGCCCTCTCGGTCATACTAGGGTAAGGATATAGGTGGAAAAATGGTGGCTACAGTGAACCTCGTACCAAGTGCCCTAGCCCCCACCTCCTTTTATTTGGCGCTGTGCGACGGGGGCCCTCCAACCATGGCTCGGTTGGGTGCCCCGGCGCGGATCAAAGGTCTAAATTGGCCGTTGGGCCAACTTGGTGGAGATGAACCAAACATTCTCCCCCTTAATCTCAACTTATGATTTAAACTTAAAATACTTATCTCTTTTCCCATTTCATCATAGATTAGTGCATAGAGCATGCCTCATCGCAACTGTTAGTACCATTGGATTAACAGCTATAATACACCTCTTTGTTTTGAAATAGATTCTTAACTAGGCCCTTATTGTCCAGGAATCATAGGCTTTCCTGTAAACCCATGCTGGCTAAGTGTTCTCTGAACACATTGGATGGTAAGCCTTTTGTAAGCGGATCTGCAAGCATCTTCTTTGTGCTTACATGCTCAAGACTAATAGCATGATCCTGAACTTTGTCTTTCACAACATAGAACTTTATGTTAATGTGTTTGGCAGCATTACTTGACCTATTGTTGTGAGCATAAGTTACTCCTGGTTCATTGTCGTAGTATAACTTGAGTGGTCTATGGATGTCGTCAACCACTTTCAACTCAAGCATAAATTTCTTTAGCTAGTTCACCTACCCTGTGGCCTCATAACATGCTACAAACACAGCATACATCGTGGATGATGCAGTGACGGTTTGCTTGGATCTTTTCCACGATATGGCTCCCTCTGCAAGAGAAAATACATAGCTTGATGTGGATTTTCTATCATCTACATCTCCCACAAAATCTAAATCTGAATACCCCTCTATATGGAGGGAATCAGATCTTCTGTATGTTAGCATGAGACCTTTTGTTCCTTGCAAATAATGCAAAGCTTTCTTCAACATTCTCCAGTGTTCTATTCCTGGATTACTATGATATCTGTCAAGTATCCCAGTAACAAAAGCTAAGTCAGGGCGTGTACTAACTTGAGCATACTGTAAACTTTCGACAGCTGAAGCATATGGAACCACTTTCATTCGATCGGTCTCATATTGGTTCCTGGGGCTTGGAATTCCCCAAAATTATTGCCCTTGACTATAGGAGCAGGTGAAGACTTACTCGTATGAATACTATATTTTTAGAACATTTTCTAAGTATACCTTTTGCGATAATCCTAAAACCCCCTTTCTTCTATCTCGATGAATCTCTATTCTAAAACAAACGAAGCTTCACCGAGATCCTTCATGTCAAAATTTGAGGACAAGAACTTCTTCGTCTCCAGTAGTAGATTAACATCAGTACTAGCGAGTAAGATATCATCCACATATAGGATTAGGAAAATGAATTTCCCATTCTTGAATTTTGTATAAACTCAATTGTCCTCTACATTCTCTTTAAATCCAAACATTTTTATCGTTCCATCAAACTTTAAATACCACTATCTAGAGACTTGTTTTAAGCCATAAATAGATTTCTTCAGGCAGTATCCCATGCGTTCTTTTCCTTTTATGACAAAACCTTTTGGTTGTGCCATGTAGATATTTTCATCTAAATCCCCGTTAAGGAAAGCCATCTTCACATCCATCTGATGTAATTCTAAATCGTAATGCGCCACTAACTCCATTATGATTCCAAAAGAATCCTTACATGAGACTGGAGAAAAAATTCTTATTATAATCTATTCCTTCTCTTTGCGTAAAACCTTTTGCCACAAGTCGCGCTTTAAATGTTTCCACATTACCTTTGGAGTCATATTTAGTTTTGTAGACCCATTTACAACCTACTGTCTTGGCTCCGTTAGGAATTCTTTCTAAGTCCCAAACACCGTTGGTGCTCATTGATCTCATTTCATCTTGTATGGCTTCAAGCCACTTTGATGAGTGAGCGCTTCTCATGGCTTCTTCTAATGAGGTGGGATCACCCTCCATTTAAAATTCTTTACATTCATAGACTTCATAGTCATCAAGAATGGCTAATTTTCTGGCTCTTTGAGACCTTCTAGGGGCCTCATTAGATGGCGCTTGTTCTATATGGTGCTGTTGTTGCTCTTCCTCATGTGCGACAATGGGTTCTATAGGATTCTGAAGGATAGGTTCCTCACGTTCATTTATAATTGCCTCAGGAGAACTAACAACAGGTGTCGTCACTATAGTGTCTTATACTGTTGGTGCAGCAGCAACAGGTAGCGAAAAAATTGGCTCCTAAACCATCAGAGTGGGCACATATACCCGCTTCTCCTCAAGGTTAATTTCTCATCCTACCGTGCTCCCCCTGACCATATCATCCTCCAAGAACACAACATGTCTTGTTTCTACAAACTTTGTATGCCTGTTAGGATAGTAGAAATGATAACCTTTTGACTTATCTGGATAGCTAATAAAATGGCAACTAACTGTCTTGGAGTCTAGCTTCCCATTGTTTGGGTTAAATACTTTGGCCTCAGCTGGATAGCCCCACACACATAAGTGGTTAAGTAAGGGTTCCCTACCTGTCCACAATTCATATGATGTTTTGGACACTGACTTTCTTTGTACTCGATTGAGAATATGAATTGTGGTTTTAACGCCTCCATCCATAAACTTATCGGTAAGGTGGAGTAACTTATCATACTTCTCACCATATCCATTAAGGTATGGTTGTGTCTTTTAGCTACTCCATTCTGCTGAGGCTCGCCCGGTGTAGAGAACTGGACAACTATGTCATTTTCCTATAAGAACCTTGCAAAAGGTCCAGAAACTTGGCCATATGGGGTATGTGGACCGTAGTACTCCCCTCCATGGTCAGATCTTACTATCTTAATCTTTAAATTGTGCTGATTTTCTACTTCAACCTTACATATCTTAAATTTATTCAATGTTTCTGATCTTTCCTTAATTGAATAAATATAGCCATAACGAGAATAATCATCTGTGAATGTTATAAATAAATCATAGCCACCCACACTTTGCACAGAAAAAAGAACCATAGATATCTGTGTGAATTATTTCTAAAATTCCTACGCTTCGTTTGACATCTTTCTTTATTTGCTTAACATATTTTCCTTTTATGCAATCAATGCATTGTTCTAAATCTGAAAATTCTAATGGTGGAAGAATTGATTTCTTAATCAATCGTTATATTCTTCCTCTCGAAATATGGCCTAAATGATAGTGCCATAATTTTGATGATACATCATGAACTCTCTTTCGCTTATTTCTTACATTCATAGATGTGCAGGCATTCTCATTCTCAGTGCTCACAGCATTCACATTCTCAGAAAGTGATAACAAATAAAGCTCATCTTGTCGGAAGGCAAGACCAACACACTTATGATTAAACATTATCTTACATTTGCCATTACCAAAATGGCAATCAAATCCATCATCGTCTAAACGTGAAACACTTATTAAGTTTCTATGCAAAGAGGGTACATAAAGGACATCTGTAAGCTTACGTACAAAGCCATCATTTAATTCTAATGGGAGTTCTCCAATGGCTTCAACTTGAGCATGGAGTCCATTTGCCATCTTAATGTGTCTTTCTCCTCTGTGCAGGGTCCTTCTCGCATGGAATCCCTATAATGAATTTGCAACATGAATAGTTACACTTGAATCAATCCACCAAGTATATTTTGCATAACTTAAATATAAGGACTCGTCTACGAATGTAATAATATCCTCACCTTTTCTCATTAGGTGCTTCAGAAAATCTAGACAATTCTTCTTATAGTGTTCAGTCTTCTTTCACCATTTGCAAGTGTCCTTGTCCACTTGAATATAGTTGGATTTCTGATGGTGATCTGTTTGAGGGGCCATTCCTTATGACTTAGAGGATGAGCTATTGTCCCACTGAGGTTTCCCTTGTGGTTTGTCTTTCTTATTGTAAAAGTTCTTCCTTTTATTTTCCTTCACATGGTTGGCTGAGTCACCATGTGAGCTCTTAAGCCTCTTCTCTTCTTGCACACACATTGCAATGAGCTACTGAATGTCCCACTTGTCTAGTTTTATGTTGTAGTTCACAACAAAAGTCTCATACTCTTTGGTCAAAGAAGCAAAAATCAAATGAATTAGGAACTCATCCTTGAGCCCCAAGTCCATTGGCTTGAGGTTAGATGTCATGTTGCTCATATTCAATATATGCTCTCTAATCCCTCCACCAGAGTATTATTGTCGACATAATATCATCGACAGCCCTCTGAGGGGTATCCCACGAAGGTAGATTGATCCGCAGAGGAGAGTGAGATCAAGAACAAGAAGGCAACAGAGACACATGAGTTAGACAGGTTCAGGCCATCAGTATGACGTTATACCCTACTCTTGTGGTCTGTTGGTTTGTATTAGCTATCGCATGACGTTGCGTGAATTTAGAGGGGGTCCCTACCCGCCTTATATAGTCTGGGGAGCAGGGTTACAAATCGGTTAGATCTGAGAGATAACTAGAAAGTAATAACTGATTACAGGAATCTTGGGATCATACATATCCTAACAGATCTCATAGTATCTTCAGGATATCTTCCTGGTGTCTTGCGGGAGGCACCGAGCAAAGTCGTGCCCCGCAAGGCTTCATCTTGTAGGCTGGGCCACCCCTGGGGGCACAACCCATGTGGTCTACCGTGGGTATCTAGGGTTGTACCCCCCCACACACAATTGCTCATTAACTAACTTTTTAATGAGAGTGCTTGCATAAGCCTTTAAAGAACCATCTGCCCAAGTGCTTTTCCTCTTTCTGATATAGTCGCTTTTTGAGGGCATTAAGGATCATGCCATTCGCCTATTCGACCTGGCCGTTGGCTCTTGGATGGGCAACGGAGAAATATTTGATGGAGATGCAACGGTCTTCATAGAAGTCCCAGAAGTGATGGCCAGTAAATGTAGTTCCGAGGTCGGTGATGATTCTGTTTGGGAGACCAAATCTATGGATGATATCTTCGAGGAACTCGACTGCTTTCTTTATAGTAGTCGAGACGAGCGGTTTATATTCAATCCACTTGGAGAACTTGTCAATGGCGACATATACGTACCGGAAACCACCTAGCACTGGTTTGTGTAACAGAACCGACTAATTATATGAAATTAAGTAAGAAAATCATCCGCCAGAGCAGACGATGTAGCAAACTTAAGCCCGTATAACCCGGTAGTCCGTGAAATCACGAAGGATTTCAAACCAACTCACATCCCAGCCAAGATCGTAATAAGTTTAGCGGTCACCATCACATATTATATAAAAGTTTGCATCACAGATACATCAGAGTTTAAACATAGTTATTACAAAACGAGTTCAAATAGAAGTAGCGGAAACCATTTGTTCAAACCACACACACTCACACGGAGTTCAAATACAGTGCTAGCTAATGATCATCTCCAACAAAAGCATCAGACGAGACGTAAGGAATGACCATGCCCATGGTCTTAAGCATCACCCATCGCAGGATAAAGGCAGTTGATATAGTAGCCGTAATACATCTGCCCATCTGCAACAAGTGGGAATAAAACCCTGAGTACGAGAAGATACTCAGCTAGACTTACCCAACATAACCGAAAATAAGTGACACCGAGGATTATGAAGGGCGTTATAGTAGGGTAGCTGACTCATTTGCAAAAAGAAGTATTTTTAGCATTTCAAGAACCTTTCCAAAAGCATTGTTGTCAAGTTAATTATTATTAACCTGTCGACTACATTTGCACCTATACTAGAGCAAACATGTGATTAAGCCAATAATGATAACCCATGATCATCAACAACTTCCATAATGTCATATTCATTATAACTGTCTAAGTGTTCCATTAACATTACTACGATGAAGTCACTCAAGTCAAGTGCTCACTATCTAGGAGCGATGGCGATTCGAATCGATTCCTAACCAGCTGGTGATTTATTCCTTACACAAACCTCACTCACCCACTAAAGTGAGGTATTGATCACCGAGTCAACTATCTAGGAATCTCGAGTTTGCCAGGAACCACATGTACCCGGGGGCCGACCAACTGCACTTTGGTCTTATCATCTCGCCCCCGTGTCCTACCACACCTGCTCCGGTACAGTGCACTACGGGCAATCTACTCGGCCCGAATAATCTCCCAGCTTCGCGGTCGGAAGGTACTTTATCCGGTCAGCTAAATGTAAGGCATGCGTTCAACATGACTCGAGGCCCAACAACGGTCGGTCCTTAATCGACACAGACGGAAAGCACTACAGTTCAAAACTCTGTAAGTCTCCGTCCGGTCTCAACTTCATTTAACACTTAGTTATACTATGACTACATAGTTATCCAAGCAGATCCAGGTAACCACCTATAGCTCGCAGGTGACAGGAAATCACCCGACTTCTACCAGTCGAAGCCAGCTAAGCATTGACTCGACTGCGGATGCCAGGGTAACAAGGATATAGTATAACAAAGGTAGACAAGGTATAATGCAGCAACAGTTGCAAACAACTCCTGAACGTAATGCATCAATTAAAGTAAAGCATTTAATTAATAATTTGCAAAGTAGGGAGAAAATGCTCCGGGGCTTGCCTCTCTCGAAGGAGCTTGGGCGATGATCGGGGCACTCCGGAAGTTCCTCAACATCCTCCTCATCGGCTTCGGTCACTTCCTACGGCTGCACCTCGAGCTGCTCCTCGGGCTCCTCGAGTATGATGACTAGGTTCTTGGTTTGCGGTCCTGTATGATGCAATGTGCGTAAGTGCTTATGCAATCGGTGCATCGGTTGAGATGAATACAATGGATATGCTTGAATGCAAGGTAGTCAACATCATCTAAGAACATATACTACAAGCACATGTCATCTACTGCATTCTCTTCTACTACTAATATGCTAAGTCAACACATATCATTGAATGCTTCAAAGATACACCAATGCTTCACTAATTCCTTAATCACACATAAAGCAACACTTGATTAAACCCTAATTAATAATAGGTTTGAATAGCAACATGTATTTTTATTGCTTAGAAAAATCTTAGAAAATTACCATAGCACAGTACTACCCTAAGTAGTCTACCATCAGATTTTCATGGTATTTGAATGAGTGGATTAGCCTACACAAAAATAATAAGCTATGGCATGATTATGAACATGAAAATACTTTGTACTTTGAAAAGTGTCAAACAATAGAGGGAATATTTTTCCTATGTTCTACACAGCAATAATCACTGTACAAAAAATTATCACATGCATGTTTTATACAAATTTTGCTCTCTAGCAAAAATAACAAAAATCAGCCATTAAAGGCACTTGAACTACACTTCATAATTTTTCTACAGTACATGCATGACACATATTTTTCCTAGGAAGTACATTACATAAGAAGATTAACAAACTTGGAATCATATTTTTCCGAAGCCTATAGGTTTTTCTACACATTTTTCAAGTTATCCGCAATATCAAGGATTAAATAAAGCTCTACAGAAAAATATCTCAAAAATGACATGCAATATTTTTATCAGGTAGATCTGGTGACAAGGAACCTAGCAAAATTTGTTTCAGCAGATTTGGAGCAAATTTGAGTATACAAACATTTTCCAAATCATTTCTCTTCCCAAATAATAAAAGAAAACTAAAAACAAAATTCTCCTATTACTACTGGGCTGGCCCGTGGAAACCAACTGGCCCACGGCCACATTCGGCCTGCTCAGACCGAGCGAAGGGGAGGGCGGCGGCCTGGCTCGGGGCTTCGGCCCAAGCCAGCCTGGCCCAGCTTGGCCGAGGCGAAGGAGCCACGCCGGCGTCGAGACGCCACGGCGGCGCGGGCTCTTCTAGCGGGACAGCGGCCATTGCCGGCCAGGTTCGGGCAAGCGGGCGAGCGCGCAGGGTTCGCAAGGAGGTGACGAACCCAAGCAGGCAACTAAAAAGGGGTGGAGGAGGGAAAGAGGAGGCGTTCCACGGTGGCCGAGCATGGCGGCGCCATGACTGACGGCGGCGAAACGCGCAAAAAGCTCTACCTTGGCTCAAAAGGCGTCACAGCCGCGAGCACCAGGTACCGGAGAGCGAGGCGGAGCTAGCTGCGCTTGATTGCGGGCAGTGGTGGAGTATTGGCGGCGAATTTCTTCGGCGGGGGCTGCGGTGGCGCTTGGTGGCAAGAGAGCAGAGCGCGTGCGGGCGGAGTAGAGAGGCAGTGCGGGAGAGTGGAGTGGCGGGCGCAGCGGCTTCAGCAGATGAAGGCGGGTGCGTGGGAGCGGAGGCAGGCCGTGGCTACCACGCGGCGGGCGTCGCCGGCGCATGGTCGCCACGCGGCGGTCGTGCCCTGGCGCGGTCGGGACGCGACGCGCGGGAACGGCGCGGCGCAACGCTGGGGGCAGGCCGGACATAGCACTGGGCGCGCGAGCGGCGGACGCTGCGGCAGGCTGGGCCGGCTTCGGCCGTGGGCCGAGAAGGGAGGCGACGGCCCGTGAAAGGAGAAAAGCATTTTTCAATTTTTGATTTTTAAGGAAATTTCAAATATCAGTTTTCAAATAACCTTTTGAGCAAGAAAATGACTTCTTTTGAAAATGGCCCAAAAATAAAAGTTGCTTAGAATTTAATCCTCTACAACTTTGCTTTTATGACCAAAGTTCAATTCTTGATAGATTTTGAATTATAAAATTAAAGTCAATTTTAACTCAAAACCCTAATTTTGGAGAATTATTTTTAAAGCAAAATTTGGCAACAATTTGAATACAAACTTTGCTCCAAAAATTGTGCTAAATAATTCTAGATGATTTACAATCATAGCCAAACATATTTTACTAACCTAGCAAACATAATTAGGACAAAAACAACTCTAAACAAGTGTATGCAACATTCATGTTTCACGAGCATGTTTCATATGTTTCGAAGCAAGGTTTCAGTTATTATTTACATGATTAGGTATGTATGATTAGGATGCTTGATGATGCATAATATGCATGATTTGCAGTGCCTAAATGCTGGCATAACACCGGGGTGTTATAGTTTGAAAGGCCCGATCATGTCCAGTCCCCAGCGTGCGAAGGGCCAGGAAGCTGGGATGGTTTGCAGCTCTTGTGTCGGCACGTGTATTTGCATAGCAAAGAATTGGCATCCTTCACAACGTCAGACGAGGTCTTCTGCATCAGTGACGGCTGTGGGCCAATACAAAACAGCTCAAAAAGCCTTGCCGACCAGTGTTCTCGAGGCCACGTGGTTGTCGTAGGAACCAGAGTGAATTTCAAGAAGTAGCTTTACTCCCTCCTCTTGGGTGATGCATTTCTGCAGTATCCCTTCCTTGGCACTTTTCCTCATCAAGTTGCCATCCATCAGCACGTAATGCTTGCTTCGACGAATTAGGCACTCGGTTTTAGTCTTGTCGGCGGGTACCTCGGCGCTGGTGAGGCACTTGACGAATTGCTCCCTCCAATCAGCGGCCGATGAAGGTACTATAAGCACTAGTTGCTCGGCGAGGGGAACTTCCTTATCTTCTTTGATGGATGGCACCAGGAGATCCTAAACAAAGAACCCCGACAGGATCGTGGCGCGAGAAGAGCCCAACTTGGATAAGTGATCGGCGAGCTGATTTTGGTCGTGTACCACTTGGTGGTACTCGATGCAGTAGACTTTTCCTTCAAGCTTCCTGATTTCGGCGCAATATGCGTCCATCTTCTCACTGGAGCAAGACTAGTCTTTGTTAAGCTGGTTAATGACCAGTGTAAAATCCCCGTACACCATGAGGTGTTTGACGCCGAGCTCGATGGCTATAGAGAGTCTGTGGAGACATGCTTCATATTCGGCGGTGTTGTTGGAGGCCGAAAAGTATATCCAGAGAACGTATCGGAGCTTATCCTTGGTCGGCGTAATGAACAGAATGCCCGCTCTAGCACCGTTGATGTTAAGGGCACCGTTGAAGTACATCACCCAATACTCAGGGCAAGTGGCAATGATAGGCTCTTGGATCTCTGTCCACTCAGCGATGAAATCAGCGAGTGCCTGTGACTTGATGGTAGGCCTGCTTCTAAATTCAATGGAGTAAGTACCGAGCTCAATGGCCCACTTGATGATGCGGCCATTGGCCTCCTTATTGCGGAGAATGTCCCCTAGAGGGAACTCAGTGACCATGGCGATCTTGTAGTAATCAAAGTAGTGTCGGAGCTTGCGTGATGTAATCCGGATTGCATATAATAGCTTTTGTACTTGAGGATAATGAGTTTTGGGCTCATTAAGTACCTCGCTTATGAAGTACATCGGACGTTGCACCTTGTAGGCATGCCCGGCTTCCTCGCGTTCGACGACAATAGCTGTGCTGACAACGCGAGAAGTGGCGGCGATGTAGATCAACAGAGTTTCATCTGGTCGTGGCGCTGTCATGATCAGAGGCTTTGTTAAGAACAACTTGAGTTGCTCGAAAGCTGTGTATGCCTCCTTCGACTAGGAGAAGCGCTCGGAGGCCTTGAGGAGCTTGAAGAAAGGTAGCCCTTTTTTGCCAAGGCATGATATGAAGCGGCTTAAGGCGGCCATGCAGCCTATAAGCTTCTGTATATCCTTGACATATGTTGGCCGTTTCATGTTGGTGATGGCGGAGACCTTGTCAGGGTTAGGTTCAATGCCTCGAGCACTGATAATGTAGCCCAGCAGTATACCGGATGGAACTCTAAAGATGCACTTTGAAGGGTCCAACTTCCATCGGTACTTGTTCAAGTTGGTGAAAGTTTCCTCAAGGTCGACGATAAGATTGTCGGTGGCCTTGGTATTGATGACCACATCATCGATGTAGGCTTTGACGTTGTAGCCAATCTGTTGGTCGAGGCACGTCTGGATGGCCCTTTGATAGGTTGCTCCGGCATTCTTGAGTCCAAAGGACATGGTTGTGTAGCAGTAAGCACCGAAGGGCATGATGAACGATGTCTTGATCTGATCTTCTTCCTTTAGGAAAATCTAGTGATAGCCGGAGTAACAGTCAAGGAAAGAGAGTAGTTCGTAGCCAGCGGTGGAGTCTACAACCTCGTCTATCCGAGGCAAGCCAAAGGTGTCTTTAGGGCAATGTTTGTTAAGATCAGTATAATCAACACACATTCTCCATTCTTTATTCTTTTTTTGAACAAGAACAGGGTTTGCTAACCAATCTGGATGATACACTTCTTTTATGAATTCGACAGCTAAAAGCTGTTTTATTTCTACCCTAATAGCCTCCTTCTTGTCTGGCGCAAATCGGCGGAGTTTCTACTTGATCGGTTTAGCGGTCAGTGAGACATTCAAGGAGTGCTCGATCTTCTCCCGTGGTACCCCTGGCATATCTGCAGGTTTCCAAGCAAACACATCTACGTTGGCATGTAGGAAGGAGACGAGGGTGCTTTCCTATTTTGGGTCAAGGTGAGCCCTAATCTTCACGGTCTTAAGGGATCGTCGAGGCCGAGGCTGACCTCCTTGACTTCCTTTGACTTGGCGGAGGCGCGGGGAGGCTCTAGCTCTAGGATCTCCATGTCTTTGGCAGTCACCGTCTTGACTTCGGTGACCATGTTAGCCATCTGGATGGAGAGGTCGGTAGCTTTGGTGAGGGCGAGACTCTCTGTCTCGCAAGCGTAGGCGATGGTGAGGTTGGCCCATAGCGCCAAGACTCCAGCAGGCGAAGGCATCTTCAGCACCAGATAGGCGTAGTGCGGCACGACCATGAACTTGGCCAGAGCTGGCCGACCAAGTATGGCATGGTAGGCGGTGTCGAAGTCCATGATGTAGAAGTTGATATGTTCAACGTGGTAGTTGCTTGCCGTGCCAAACTGAACTGGTAGGGTAATCTCTCCAAGTGGTTTAGAGGCCCTACCTAGCACCACACCCCAAAAGGTGGAGTCGGAAGGTGTGAGATCTGACAAACCGAGGCCTAGCTCTTTTAGGGCTCCGGCGAAGAGGAGATTCAGAGCGCTCCCACCATCAACGAGCACTTTTCTTAAGAGCACCTTCTGTATGGTTGCGTCGAGGACGAGGGGAAAACGCCCTATGTAGGGAATATTCGCCCACTGGTCAGCCCTGCTGAAGGTGATGGGGACCTCGGACCATGGGCGATAGATGGGGTTAGTGGTGGCGTCTTCCGTAGTGACAGAGAGCACCCGCCGTGCAGCGAGCTTCCGCTCTCTTCTGCTCTCAGTGGAGGCGAGGCCCCTGAAGATAGTGGCGACCACCTTATTGTGGTCCTGAAAGGCATTGTTGTTGCCCCCCAGGTGGTCGGCGACCTCTAGCTCCATCGTTGGCATCATCGTTGAGCCTCTTGTCCTAGAACTCCTTAGCCAAACCAATGCAGTCCTTCATCTTGTGTTTGGCGTTCTTGTGAAGAGGACACGGGCCGTCGAGGATCTTTTGGTACTGTTCATCATAGTTGCGCTTGGTGTGAGGTTGACTGACGGTGGTGACGATGTGGTCTGGCCGGCGGCTACAATTTTGGCCAGGCCTATGTCCTTCTGTCCGATCATGGCCGCTGTTGCGATGGTAGCTACGGTCGTCGGGGCGGCGGTCGCTGTGGCATCGGTCGTTAGGGCGGTCATCATAGCGGTGAGACGGGCGATGAGTGCCTACATCCTCGTTGAAGCACACCTCGGCTTCCTCAACATCGGCGTACTGGTTGGCCATAGTGATCATCTCGCCGATGCCAGTGGGCGGCTTGCAGTTGAATTTGGAGCGAAGCTCGCGATGGTGGGGTCCTCGGATAAAGGCGGTGATGACCTCAGCTTCTGTGATGTTGGGAATAGAGTTCCTCATCTCAAAGAAACATCGGATGTAGCTGCGGAGGAGCTCAGATGGCTTTAGGTTGATGCGGCTGAGATCAAGCTTGGTGCCTAGTCGAGTACACGTGGCCATATAGTTGTCGGTGAAGACTTTCTTCAGCTCTTCCCAGGATCCGATGGAGTCTGGCGCAAGGCTGGTAAACCAGCTCATGGTGGGTGGCGTAAGCATGACGGGGAGATAATTCGCCATGACGCTGGTGTCTCCTTCGGCAGTGCGGACAGCAGTGGCGTAAGCCTACAACCACTGTGTCAGGTTCATTCTTCCTTCGTAGGGCTCGACCCTAGTGATCTTAAAACCACAAGGCCACCAAAGTGTTCGGAGTGCCCTTGTGAAAGCTGGAGGCCCCTCAGGGTTGTTGACACCATTGTCTATAGCGTTGTGGTCAGGGATAGGCTCGAGGGCTGAGTCCGGGTTGCCATACTCCCGCTCGTACTCCTGGCAGCGACGCACTTCGTCTTCATGGCGATCGAAGCGACGTTGCTCGATACGTTGTCACGCATCCCGGAGGTTGCTGAGGTGCACTCGAGCGTCCTATTCGGCCTCCTGGTCATGTTGGTGATGGTGTTCAGCACGATGGCCCCCGGCTCCCCCCTAGAGAGGTAGCGACTGGTCGGCTAAATGGCTTTGACTAGGGCGGCGATTGGATCTTAGCACAGCAGATCAGTGAATCGTGCTTGTAGAGCACGAAGTTCTTCGATCCTCGCGAATCTCATTGACCTGACAGTGAGCCACGTTAAGCATGGCGACGACCTTAGCGAGCTCGGGCATTTGAGGGAAATGAGCGAGCTCATTGGCGGCTACTGCCAGATTGGTGCTTGGAGTCTTGAAGATGTCGTGTCCATCAATGCAGAGAAATTCTTTGTTGAGGTCACGGTGGAGCGGGAGCGGTCGTCCTTGTGAATCAAGCCGATTATTTCGAGCAGCCTCGGCCCTCATAATGGCTGCCTTGTTTTCTCGGCGCTGTGTGTGGTTGATGTTCCAGTTCTCCTGAGCAACGTGCTCCTCCTTGGTTTCGCCATTTCGAGGAGGGCTGTCGATGCTGACGTTGAAGATTGCACCACCTCGGAAGTGTGGAGGGAGAAGTTGCTCGGAGAAGGTTTCGGCGGGGGTCTCCATAGAGCCCTAAGACTCAGAGCCTGGAGTTTCTTCCAGGATGGTCTGGAGGGGCACCCCGGGTGAAGGGATCGTGACGCCTAAGAGGGGGGATGAATTAGGCAACTTAAAAATTCTAACTCCAAACTATGGCCTCTTTTTCTAACTCTAGCAAAACCTATGCAATAGATGAACTATCTAAATGTGCAACTATGGTTTTGCTAGTGAGTTGCTATCTCTACCACAAAACAAGTAATGTAAACAATATAAATGTGGAAGCTAAAGACCAAGGTAGAGATATGCAAACTCCCGTTGACGACTCCGGTATTTTTACCGAGGTATCGAGAAGCGCGTAAGCTTCCCCCTAGTCCTCGTTGGAGCCCCTCGCAAGGAATCCCTCGCAAGGGCCAAGCTCCTGATCGGGTAACTCCGTGGATAGTCTCAGGCCTTCCCCACGCGCAAGTGGGTCTCTGACGTGCCTTCCGGCAAGGCTTTCCCGGATGCTCCCCGCCATCTTCACTATCAAGCTTCCGGCCAAAACACCGCGGGCCTTGTTCCCTCCGGTACACGGTGGCGGCCACACCATAAACGCGGTTGGTGTGATCTCGCAAGACTTCAAGCCCCTCCGATGTACAACAATGGTGCTCACGAGCACCGAGTGGTAAGAGGTATGCAAACCACACTAAACACTAGGCCTAAACCTAGAGCAAGCGCATGAGCGGTGGTCTAATCAACCTAAGCACTTCGCAAAGCACCTACGCTAATCACCTAATGAATCACTAAGCTCTATGCAAGTGGAGATCACTAAAATGGTGTATCAACACCCTTGGTATATTTCCTCAGCTCCACTCCACTCAAATGGCCGGTTGGGGATTGTATTTATAAGTCCCACTAAGAAAGTAGCCGTTGGGGTCAAACTCCCGCAATTCTGCTACTGACCGGACGCGTCCGATCGTCCCGACCGTTGAGCCAGCAATATACTGATCGGACGCTGGCCAACGTCCGGTCGCCTGCCACCGGACGTGTCCGGTCGTAGATTTGCCACTCTGGAACCTCTCTGTACTCGATCGGACGCTGCTTCCCTACGTCCGGTCGGTTTCGCCGCCCGCGTTCGGTCGGTTTCGCCGCCCGCGTCCGGTCGTCCCGACTGCAGAGTCGGTCCAGCGTCCGGTCGCCCCGACTGTAGAGCCATAGGTCCAGCGTCCGGTTATCCCGACTACCGAGCCACCAGTCCAGCGTCCGGTCGTCCCGACTGTCGAGCCACCAGCGTCCGGTCCAGTGTCCGGTCGCCTCTGTGAGCTCATTTCTTCACGATCTTGCGTATGGCTTGGTTCCAATTTTCATGCTTGGACTTTGCTTGATCTCTTGGGTCTTTTCTTGTGCTCCTAAGGTCTTGCTTAAGGTGTTGATCATCGGATCATCACGTCGCCTTCGTCCAAGTCATGTCTTGCATCCTATTGAACTACAAAACAAACACTTGCAAATTCATTAGTCCAATTTGGTTGTGTTAGTCATCAAACACCAAAATCCAAAGTAAATGGGCCTAGGGTCCATTTTCCTTACAATCTCCCCCTTTTTGGTGATTGATGCCAACATGACCAAAGCAAGCAAATAATAAAAAAATTTAAATTTAAAAACTATCTACTTGCTAGGATGCAATGCACAGGGCAAGGTTATATGATGCTAGAATATCCTACTTAGATACCAATTGAAGACCATCTTGCCCTTGCAAATGTCCCCATGTGGCATTATGGATTTAAGCCTTGCTTCCTACAAATTTTTTTAATACATAGGCAATCCATAATCCACTATCCTCCCTTTTTCGGACCATTACACCTTATTTTAATGCTTGCGTTTGGTCCTCTAAATTCTCCCCCTTTGGAATCAAACACCGAAAAGGAAGACATTAGTGGCACAAGGGAGGGTCAAACTTTGTGATCCTTTGAATGTAGAAAGGAATAGGTCACAAAATTTGACTCTCATATTATATAGATTAAGCTCCCCCTAAATATATGCATACATATGATAGAAAGCAAAGTATATGCATAATTGGCACATTATTGCACAAGGGAATTTAATCTATATAATGCATGGAGAAAGCATATAAACATGAAATGAAATTAACATGATGATGCCAATTGAAGAATGATGCTTAACTCCGGGGACTCTAATTTCGTTACAATGAGACTACTACACATGTGATAGGTTTGAAAAATTGATACCATTTAAAATAGTGTTAGTCTCAAAGCATCCAAGTTGTAGAATTACTCCCCCTAAATATGTGCACACAAATGTAGAAAACTTTGTAGAAATCATGCATATTGATTTTAGAATAAAAAATACCACTTGAAAGATGACATCTCATGAATGTGAGAATCATTTTCAAAATAGATATTCGGGAGAGATTATCTACAATTTGGACTTTGGCACATATTAGATGAACAATAGTAAGACAAGCTATGTGCCGTGCTTCTAATCAATTTTAAACCATGTAGGTTTGCTCCAAGGGTTAAAAATGAGACCGAGCAAGCCTACCATAAGATATACCTAGTGTATGCATGATAAAAGATATAAGCATGCAAATGCAAACCTAGGCATGAAGAGTAACTAGATGCTTAAAGATACCAATTGTAGGAAAAACTAATTGCAAGATGTACCAATTGAGAAGTAATAACATCTAGTTACCTAACATGGGAAGGGGAATTTGGGTCCATAGTAATCACTAACCTACTTGGCAATGATTTTGTCCATCATGATGCACCCATACTTTGCCAAGTCTCCAAATTCCCCGACGTTCGACGGACTTCTCACTTTCCTTTCGGGATCCAAACCTTCTTGGTGCTCTTCATGTTGGAAATAATTTCCTTTGGCACCCAAAAGCGTTTGACCCCATAGTTGGCTTGCTTGTCCACCTTGATGGCCACCACCTTGTCATTTTTCTTCTTCTTCAAGAGATAAGGTGTGGAGGCCTTCTTGTCCACCTTGTTGGTGTAGGTGTTGGAGAGCTTGCTTGTTTGCTTTTTCTCCTTCTTCTTTGCTCCTCCCCTATTCTTCACCTTGCACTCATAGGACTTGTGACCTTCCTTGTGGCACACGTAACAAACCACGGTTTGTCCTTCATCAAGCTTCTTCACTCCCTTGACAGTGTTATCTTGATGAAGTTGGGTTTGCTTCGCCTTGCCTTTCACTTGAGTCAAGTCCTTGGTGAGGCGAGCTACTTCTTGCTTGAGTTGCTCATTCTCCTTTGCAACCTCTTGTGTGCATGTATCTACAACAGCTTTCTCAACACAAACTTGGTTGCACAAAGGTGAGTCTAAACATAAATCATTACAAGAAGTAGAGGCATCCTTTTTAGACATGTTAATGATAGAACTTTTCTTTTTAGATGCCTTGGTGGGGGTTGTGCTAACGGCTTCAAGATTAGCAACTTTATTAGTTAGCTCATCACAATGTTTGCACATGGTTTCCATTTTAGCAAGCAAACTATTATATGCTTCTTGTGAGTTAGCTAACTTTTCTTTTAATTTTTCATTTTTCTTTAAGAGTTGCTCATCATTGATTGTGCATGCATTTGTTGTTGCACTAGTCTCAAGTTTCTCAATTTTAGTAGATAGTTCAACATTGAGATTAGCAAAGTTCTCATATTGTTCAAGCAAGGTTTTGTATGCTTTTTGTGAACTATCTAGCTTTTCTTTTAAACTTTTGAGCTTCTTTTGTTGACTAGTGCAAGCTTTAGCATAATTAAAAAAATTTTGCACAAGTTCATGATAAGAAGGCATATCATCATCACTATCACTCTCACTAGAGGAAGAGCTTTCGTTACCTCGTGCCATAAGGCACACACGAGAAGAGCTTGATGATGAGTGCTTGCGGCCTCACCTCTTGTGATGGGGTTCTTCTTAACTTGAAGAATCATCCCATGATCTTATTGATGTGAGGGCTTGGTTCTTGCATGCCTTCTTCTTTGTCTTGGGTGTGGGCTTGTTTGGACAAACTTCCACAAAGTGCCCCAACTCACCGCATCCATAGCATCCTCTCTTTCTTTGCTCCTTTCTTTGATTTGTGAAAATGAAATCTTGAATTTGGATAGGCACACCCTTGACATTGAGCCTTTGGATCATCTTCTCCACCTTATTGATCACTTTGATTGATTCTTCATCAAGATCAGAGGTGGAGGAGGAAGATATATCATCACTTGAATCTTCATCATCATCATCATCGTCCTCATCTTCTTCTTCATCTTCACCTGAGGAACTTGAGCTTGAGCTTGTCTCAACTTGCTTGCCCTTCATCTTCTTTTTCTCACTACAAGCGAGCTTTGCCTTTGCTTGATGAAGAAGCTTCTTCTTGACCCATCTTCCGTGACATTTCAAATGCCACTAACTTGCCAATGGCTATGCCCGGGGTCATATTGCTCAAGTCCTCCATGTTGTGAAGGATGGTGATGATGCTTGCATATTTCTTTTGTGGTAGCACGGAGATGATCTTCCTCATGATGTCCGCATCATCTAGCTTTAATAATCCAATAGAATGAAGCTCATTGATAATTAGATTCAAACGAGAATACATATCATGAACAAGCTCATCATCATTCATAGTAAAGGAATCATAGTTTTGCTTTGCTAGACAATGTTTTTGCTCACGGACATTGCTTGTGCCGTCATGGAGCTCTTGGAGTTTTAACCAAATTTCATGTGCCATATTTAAAGTGAATACTTGGTTAAAAACATCCATACTAAGTGGTTCAAACAAGCAATTTTTGCTCTAGCATTGAAGTGCATTTCTTTTTCATCACTCTTTGTGGGTTTTTCGGGATTCTTGATGGGTTTCATCCCATCACGAGTGACTCTCCATACACCCAAATCAACCGCCTCAAGGTGGCAAGCCATTCTAGCTTTATAGTACGGAAAGTTAGTGCCGTCAAAGTGCGGAGGCCTAGCGGTATCCATCCCAACCACTCTAAATGGCGTCGGCTCAACGGCGGTTAAGCCAAAGGTCCAAATTGAGCCAACCGGCTCTGATACCAATAGAAGGGACCGTGACACCTAAGAGGGGGGGTGAATTAGGCAACTTAAAAATTCTAACTCCAAACTATGGCCTCTTTTTCTAACTCTAGCAAAACCTATACAATAGATGAACTATCTAAATGTGCAACTACGATTTTGCTAGTGAGTTGCTATCTCTACCGCAAAACAAGTAATGTAAATAATGTAAATGCAGAAGCTAAAGAGCAAGGTAGAGATATGCAAACTCCCGTCGACGACTCCGGTATTTTTACCGAGGTATCGAGAAGCGCGCAAGCATCCCCCTAGTCTTCGTTGGAGCCCCTCGCAAGGAATCCCTCGCAAAGGTCAAGCTCCCGGTCGGGTAACTCCGTGGATAGCCTTGGGCCTTCCCCACACGCAAGTGGGTCTCCGACGTGCCTTCCGGCAAGGCTCTCCCGGATGCTCCCCACCGTCTTCTCTATCAAGCTTCCGGTCAAAACGCCGCGGGCCTTGTTCCCTCCGGTACACGGTGGCGGCCACACCATAAACACGGTTGGTGTGATCTCGCAAGACTTCAAGCCCCTCCGATGTACAACAATGGTGCTCGCAAGCACCGAGTGGTAAGAGGTATCCAAACCTCACTAAACACTAGGCCTAAACCTAGAGCAAGCGCATGAGCGGTGGTCTAATCAACCTAAGCACTTCGCAAAGCACCTACGCTAATCACCTAATGAATCACTAAGCTCTATGCAAGTGGAGATCACTAAAATGGTGTATCAACACCCTTGGTATGTATCCTCAACTCCACTCCACTCAAATGGCCGGTTGGGGGTTGTATTTATAAGCTCCACCGAGAAAGTAGCCGTTGCGGTCAAACTCCCGCAATTCTGCTACTGACCGGACACGTCCGGTCGTAGATTTGCCGCTCTAGAACCTCTTTGTACTCGATCAGACGCTTCTTCCCTGTGTCCGGTCGATTTTGCCGCTCGCGTCTGGTCGTCCCGACTGTAGAGTCGGTCCAGCGTCCGATCGCTCCGACTGTAGAGCCACCGGTCCAGCGTCCGGTCGTCCCGACTGCCGAGCCACCAGCGTCCAGTCCAGTGTTCAGTCGCCTCTACGAGCTCGTTTCTTCGCGATCTTGCGTACGGCTTGGTTCCAATCTTCATGCTTGGACTTTGCTTGATCTCTTGGGTCTTTTCTTGTGCTCCTAAGGTCTTGCTTAAGGTGTTGATCATCGGATCATCACGTCGCCTTTGTCCAAGTCACGTCTTGCATCCTATTGAACTACAAAATAAACACTTGCAAATTCATTAGTCTAATTTGGTTGTGTTAGTCATCAAACACCAAAATCCAAAGTAAATGGGCCTAGGGTCCATTTTCCTTACACCAGGGCCTCGGCCTAAGTGTAGCATGTTGACGGCTGGCGGAAGCTGGACGGCGACCTGGTCGGTGAGTGGATGGGTGCATTCCACCTGGTCGGCGAGTTTGCCCCTCAGGGCGTGTTGGTAAGCAGCGGCGGCATTGGTGAACCCAAAGGGTAGGGCCGTAACCCCTGTAGTTTCCCGAGCAGCCTCCGATAGATCTAGATCGGAGGGTGGTCGGCGCTAAACCAGAGTGTCCAGAGCTGATTCGGCGATGGAGAGATAATCGGCAAGCTTCAGTCCAACCTGATCGATGGATTCGATCAGATCGTCATTGTTGATCTGCCTCCTCTGGTAGCGAGGAAGCGGGCGGCGAGTTGTTGCTGAAGGAGACCTCAGAATCAGCTTCGAGATCGGATCTCCAGTTGTAGGTGCGAGGGTGGTCGGCGTAGAACTGATCTACACCGGCTCGAGGAGCTCTCCAACTCCATCAGCGTTGATGACCCACGAGATGGATCCGACCGTGAAGATCTGGCTAGGCTACGGAAGGGACAAAGAGCCTGCGGAAAAAGCCATCTTGTTCAACAAGGAAATAGCACGCACACCCCTACCTGGCGCGCTAACTATCGATAGAATATCGTCGGTAGTCCTCCGAGGGGTATCCCACAAAGGTAGATTGATTGGCAGAGGAGCGTGAGATCAAGAACAAGAAGGCAATAGAGACACACGAGTTAGACAGGTTTAGGCCATTAGTATGACGTAATACCCTACTCCTGTGGTCTGTTGGTTTGTATTAGCTATCGTATGATATTGCGTGAATTTAGAAGGGGTCCCTGCCCGCCTTATATAGTCCGGGGAGCTGGGTTACAAATCGGTTAGATCTGAGAGATAACCGAAAAGTAATAACTGATTACAGGAATCTTGAAATCATACATATCCTAATAGATCTCATAGTATCTTCAGGATATCTTTCTGGTGTCTTGCGGGAGGCGCCGAGCAGAGTCGTGCCCCATAAGACTTTATCTTGTGGGCAGGGCCACCCCTAGGGGCGCAGCCCATGTGGTCTGCCGTGGGTATCCGGGGTCGTACCCCCCACAATTGCTCATTAACTAACTTTTTAATGAGAGTGCTTGCATAAGCCTTTGAAGAACCAGTAAACTGACTCTCCACCTTCTTAAGATACTCAGTGGTGGTGGTACATTCTGGGATCGAACCCCCTATCGGATCCTCAATAGTGTCCTTAATCACCATCAAACACTTGCGGTTTGAACTATCTCACTTCGCACGATCAAGATCGTACTTCATTCTGACTTCAGCGTGGTCACGCTGCCCAATAGCGAAAGCTGCATCGGTCTCATTTTTTGTCCTCACCGGGTCCACAGGCTCAGTGGGATACGGAGAGATAAATGCTAGATCATTGTCTGAGAGCGCAAATGCCATCTCAAGCTTCTCTCACCATGTGTTATAATTGCTTCTATTGAGAGATGAAATGGACGAGATAAACGTCATTGGGTTGAGTCTGAAAACAACGTCAGAGAAAATGAGAAACATTTAATATAATAATTGCATGCCTCAATTTAACGTTGGTCAAAATTAAAACATACAATATTCTCCTACATTAATTCTACATCACCGTTGGACAGAAATAGAATTAATGCATAAAATCTCATGAACACAATTATAATATTGCCATTATCAACGTTGTCAGAAATATAGCAATATCATAAATTAACATAAATAAATATAACTGCTCCTCTAATTTAAATTTTTTGTTGGTTCCAATCGAATTAGAGAATAAACATAATCATAATTTACTGAATAAAAATATCTGCTCTTCAAATTAAATCCTCCCATTGATTCGAATTTAATTAGAAGAAAATAAACATTAACTTTGCAGCGAAAACATGAAAAACTACTTTTTCAGAAGCATTATGTACTGATCTACTCTCTAAAAAATATACACGTTGGTGCAAAATGAATAGAGATTTACACATGCAAAATTGAATAAAAACATCAAATAAATGCTTCTAAAAATTATAAACGAAAATCGTAAAGCATACTGTGTATTTGGGCCAGGTGAGCAGCAGCCCACGGCCCAGCAGCGAAAAACCCAAGGCCCAGCGGCGCCTCCCCCACGCCCAGGGCGCAATCTAGGCTTGGGCCGGGATTTCAGCTCCCTGCCTGGGCCGAAATCGGTGCGGTCGCTGCCAGCTGTCGGATGTGATCGGACGGACCTTCGTGCATTTCTCTGGATCAAAAAACCACGGACGGTCGTGCTCCCCTAGAACCCTAGCTCATTTGCTCCTCCCCCTTCTCTCTCTACGCCGCGGCGGCCGGATCTCCCCCCTGTCACCCAAAATCATGGCGGCCGGAGAGAAGATGGCGGCGCCGACCCGGTCCCCTCGCCGGTGCGCGTGCCCACCGTAGGGTGAGCGCGCCGCCGTCGAGCGATCTAGCGACGGCGCCCTGAGCGTGCATGCATGGCTTGGTGGAGTGCCAGCGAGTCAGTCGCTCTTGTGAGCTTCCCGCGAGACGCCGGTGCTCGTCGTCTTCATCATACGCAACGGCGATGGGGACGGCGGCGCTGGAAACCTGGGTAGGTTCTTTCACTCGCCGTCCTTTCTCTAGCGTTAGGGTTTCATCTGAATCGTGAAAACGAATCACCTCCTTCTACTTTCTACCCTGATCTAGATCTACACGCTAGTGTAGGCGACTGATACCATTGTTATAATGAGTGAATCGACCAGGTACAGATCTAGCGGTTGTACATGTCTATTCAAGATATAATGTCCTAGACTATGAACTGGAGCGAGAGAGGTCGAGAGGAAGAGGGGTAGGAATGCCTGACCATCAATGGGCTTGGCGAAGCTGCTAGCCATCGCGCAGGTGGTGAGGTCGGTGCAGTCCAGTGGTGTCGGTGAAGACGGGTGGCGGTGAAGGAGTAGCTGTGGAGTCTGGCGTCGGCGAAAGGGGAGTCGAGGAGGACGGTGGCAGTGACACTTCCCATCATTGTCAGCACAACCCTCCCGATCGGACTAGGGTTTGGATGTAGGTGGGGAAAACGGCGGCTACGGTGAACCTCGTACCAAGTGCCCCGGTCCCACTCCTTTTATTTGGCGCTGTGCGACGGGGGCCCACCAACCATGGCTCGGTTGGACACTCCTGATCAGGGCGCGAATCAAAGGTCCAAATTGGCCGCATCCCTCGAGCAAGCATGTGATCTGATTCTGTTCATCGTTGCTGACAGCACTGCAACGTGGACCACGGGGAGTTTGTGGCGCTTTCAGCGTGCTTACTTAAGGCGCCCCAGATTTCAAGGAGCTTGGTACGCTGTTGACGACGAGCAGCACTGCTGCACATACAGGGACGAATTCCAGTTCCAGTGAGCTACCGTGTCCTCCTGATAGTGATAGGTCAGCTACGTGCGTGTAACTCTGTTATTACGCAGTCGGAGGCACTCTTGTGATAACCTGAACTAGGTTTCGCGAATAAAGAGCGAGTATTTCAGAACATCACATCGGAGGCTCGGAGTAAAGCTCATATCAGACAGAACTGAAGAACAAGCGTGACCTGTAAAGGTAGATGAAAAGGGCCAGAGCTCGAATGCCAATTTGGCGTGCCGAGCAAATCCTCAGCCAGTCAGCCATATCAGATATTCTCTTTTAAGACCCTTGACATGGTTCATCCAAAACAGCTTTACTGGTGAAGCCAAAGTTGGTGAAGCCAGAAAAACTGGTTTTTTCGGCTTCTAGTTTATTTTAACCCCGACTTACAAAACGACTTCACGCTACAGTACCTCGATTTACACAAAATAGATAAGGCCGAAGTCAACATAAGCCGTATCAAAGAGGCCCTTACCATGCTCGCCTGGCCCCGAGCAGCCCAAGCCTTATCGTTTTATCGACTTTTCGATTTTGTGATTATCCAGACGGCATTCTAAGCAGCTTTCAGGACTCAGAGTGGCCTACATGTTGATTGTTTATTGCTGATAATCTCGGATTTGTCAACTTACGTCCCTTTCACTGAAAACTCAAGTGAACGTCATCGGCCTCGTTTGGCGAAATTATTTGGAAAATGATACTGTAACATTTTCGTTGTTATTTGACAATTAGTGTCTAATTATATTATAATTAGGCTTAAAAGATTCGTCTCGTGAATTTCATCTAAACTGTGTAATTAGTTTCATTTTTTATTTATATTTAATGTTTTATGCATGCGTCCAAAGATTTGATGTGACGAAGAATCTTAAAAAAATTTGCAAAATTTTAGGAAAACTAAACAGGCACTTATGGAGTATCTCCCAAGGGATAAAAATACGAGCTTCTGGCGCCATTCAGAAAAAGTGCATCTGCTGCTGCAGCTGTATTCTGCAGTTGCAGTCTTGTAGATGATGTGCAGTTGCAGCTGCAGCTGTAGTCCCAAGACGCTGAACACTGAGGCTGTGTTTAGATTGTAAGTCTTTTTACTCTCTCTGTATCATATCAAATCTTTAGACACATGTATGGAGTATTAAATATAGATAAAAAAATAACTAATTACATAATTTGATTGTAAATTACGAGACGAATCTTTTGAGCCTAGTTAAGCTATGATTGAACAATAATTATCAAATAAAAACGAAAATACTACAGTGTCAAATACTAATTCCTAACCTAAATCTAAACAAGGCCTGAAATAATGTTTGACTTTACGTCCTTTATGCGTATTATTCAGGAATAGTGTATCATGACTCGTCACTCATCAGGGGGCAGAGACAGGGAAGTAGACTTTTCTGGGTTTGCGCATACCATCTGGTTTTCTGGCATTCGCCGTTTTCTCGTTTCTGAGTTGCTTTATTACGGCTTGTTTGGGATGTAAAGTTTGGGCGTATCACATCAGGTGTTATACGGGGTATTGTATAAGGTATTTAGATACTAATAAAAAAATAAATTAAAGAATCCATCACTAAATCACGAGACGAATTTATTAAGCCTAATTAATCTATCATTAGCGCATATGTTACTGTAGCACTTTATTGTCAAATTATTAACTAATTGGACTTAAAAGATTTATCTCGTAAATTAGTCACAATCTGTGTAATGAGTCATTTTTTTAGTCCATATTTAATACTATATACATGTGTCTACACATTTCATGTGATAAGGTGTAAAGTTTTTAGACGGGAACTACACAAGGGCTATATCATGCAGGTTTGACGCTCAGTACAGAACCAATAGTTCTACTGTTAAACCTAAATATATCTCCCTCGAGAGAAAAAAAAAATCTAACATGTCAGCCATCCACACCTATCACGTGATTGACATTTGACAACAAACCATGGAGAATTGAGATAAAATATCAGGTGGAGCAGCGGATTGGGTAAGACCAAATGATTATAGATTATGGCATGTTTGTTTTTTTTATAATCTATATTTTTCGACTTGTATTTTTAATCAGAACAGTATTTTTCTCTTACAACAAATCAGTCGTAACAGTGTTTTAGCTTATTTTTTCAGCGAAGTGAACATGACCTATGTAAGCTGGGACAGCCTAGTAATGGCAATCATTTGAAATCCTAGGCCCTGGCCGTTTTGCTGAAAAGTCATTGATAAAAGTATTATTTGCTGATTTATTGTGAGAAGAAAATACTATTTGTTTACTGAAATAATACAGCTCATAAGACTGGTCCTTAAGGGCTATCCCAAGGCATCCATCTTGTGTTCTACGTACTATCTACTGCCTAATGATATACTGCTAGCAGGCTACTTTATAAATTGTAATGGCAATCATTTTAAATCTTAAGGGCCAGGGAATGAAACATTTGAGAAACTTGAATGTTTATCGAGGAATGAAACTCTGAAGGCAATCTTGATTTGGCCTCGACACAAATCTCGCAACAATCGAATAGGAGTGGGATAAAAGAAACAAGAGGAGTCAATCAGCTATATTTTTTAACTATGAAACTGGTTTATAATAAGTATACGGATTTTGTACAGGTTCATAGAGAGAGAGGACAACTTTTCAGAATTTATTTCCAAATAAATAGAGTCAAATACTACCATGACAAAACTAGCTACTCGGTGTTATTTGCGTGGATCATCTTTACTAGTTTTTTCACTAAGCACAAAACCTAAATAACTTTTTTTATATAATTACACGCTCACCCTATGAATACATGTACGTAAACCTTAACTATATGATCACCTCCGAAGGACTGAGCTGGCAGATCTTAAGATTCATGAAGTCACCATATGCATCTCGCTGTCGATAGAGACGTCACCTACCACTAAAAGCACAACAACATTAAATCCTAGAATAAATCTAAGAAAATGCGACCACACGTGCCAATCAAGGACTTAACCCGGACGAATAGGTTCCACCGCAAGAAACTCAACCAACTAATATATTATCAGTTCGCAAATAACTTTTTTTACTGTAATGAATAATATATACAGGGCCATAGAATTAGAATTCCTTTTAAACCGATAACTTTTCTGAAGTTTCTAGGGCCACCGGTGTGGTGGATAACAACAGCACAGCGCAGCCACAGCATAACAGCATAACTCTTTGCCTCTAGTGCTAGCCAAATCTAAAATGAGTCTTATATATTGGGTGTCGTTGTTGAAGATAGTTGTTCTAGAAGGCCGGAACTTTTATTTGTAATGTTCCAATTTGAAGAAAAGAAATGCTGAAATTTAGCTTATGCTGATGCTTATGTTGAAATATTATGAGAGAAAAATAATGTTTTATGGTTGAAAAGTAGTACTGAATAAGCTCAAGCGAACAGGGCGAAAGTTTAGAGATACAGAATACTATTCATGTTTTATTTTTTTTAATAAAACACAGGGACTTTTTTATGTCCTATAATTTATAATAAGTGAAAATGGTTCACTGTCATCTTGTAATGGAAAAAACAGGATGTTTCTCAGCGTATCTGTTTTTTTAGTGGATCTCAGCGTATTTGATGGCTCGATTTTTTTCCAATTGGACCCTTTTTAGAAAAATATTCACGTTTTCATCATGGGGCTCCCAGTGTCCAAAGTCAGATTTACGTGTAAATGTAAATCTTTTTTAAAAAATGGCCAAATTTCAAAAGATTCGATCTGATGGCTGGATCTGGATGGAGGTGATACGGAGTCCCGACATGTTCTAACCAGCCCAGCGCCGTCTTGTCAGGCAGGCCTAGAGAATTGCTTCGGCAGCCTAAGCATGTACAGCCTGTTGGTTGGGCCGTATTTGTCTTATAAATTATGGCTTATTAGCCAATAAATAATATTTTTCTCTCACATCAAATCAATCAACAGTACTTTTAGCCATGGCTTATAAGCTAAACCAGCCCAAACGATCAGGGCCATAGTTTGTACGCTGTAGGGCCTATAAGAACGCTTATGTGTATTACTTCCGCTTCTTAAATGATGTCATTCTATAGGTGTTATATCTAATCAAGCTATTTAAATTTGACTAAATTTCTAAAAAAATATAGACATTTATTATTCATATATATATATAATATGAAAATATAATCCAAGTCAATCTAATTACGCTTATTTAGTATGATAGCTTAGTTTTTTTATACAAATTTGTTATAGCTACATCTTTTATATGGGATTATAAAAGAGTATGCAATTGGGCTTTCAGTCGGGTAGAAAGCTTGCGTTGTTTCTACTTCTTTTACCTTTTCACAAGAGCATTGTTTTGTTACGAGTTTGTACATATTTCTTAGCACAATTTTTTCGAAAATGCTTGCTATAGGGCATCCGGATGGACGGACCGGACTGCCCCGCCCCGCCCCGCCCGCGATGCACGCCGCACGCCCTAGTCCGCGCTGCCCACCGTGCCCCCACCCCTCCCCCTCGCCCAGAGACACGCCTCATGCCATGGTTGCGCTCCGTCCGTCGGCGAGCTGCCCGCGCCAGACCTCCACGCCGCCGCGAGCCCCCGCCCGAAATTGCGCCTCCTACCGTAGCTACGCTCCATCTGCCGACGAGAGATACCTACGTCGTACCTCCGCGAGCTCCATGCGCCGCTGTCAACCTTCGCACTATCGCTGACCTCCGCGCCGTCACCAGCTCTATGCGCCGCCACTGACCTCCGTGTTACCGCGAGATCCATTTGCCGCCGTCGACCTCCGCGCCGGGCGTGGAGCTCCGCAACGACGATCCTCCATTCGTCCTGGTAGCAAGGTGACATTGCGCTGAAAGTGCATGTTGCAAGCGTATGTTTCAAGTGCTTCAAATATTTCAAATGTATGTTGCAAGTTTTTTATATCGATGTTGCAAAAGTAGATCGAGATGTTGCACATGTTGCAATGGCTATACACGTATGTTTCAAATGTATATTTCAAATGTTTCATCTGTTTCAGACGTATGTTGCAAGTGTTTCTTTTGGATGTTGCAAAAGTAGATCTGAATGTTGCATATATATATATATATATATATATATATATATATATATATGCAAGTGTTTCAAGTGTTTTCATACGTATGTTGCAAGTGATCTTATCTGGATTTGCAATGTTTGCAATGGTTACACACATGTTTTTAAGTTTTTTCTGGTGTTTTGCATGTGTCTTAGACATATGTTGCAAGTGTTTCAGCTATTTCGGACGTATGTTGCAAGTGTTTTATCTGAACGTTGCAAAGTAGATCGGATGTTGCACATGTTGAATCGGACCCACTTGCCGCAGCCGCCTGCTGCAGCTGCTGGGGCGCCGCCGTGCAGGTAGACGGTCCTCACATACTCTCGGGCGGCGCGGGAGACATCCTGGCGATGTGGGCACGCATAACGAGCCAGTACAGGAACATGGTGTAGGGAAACGGGCTAGTATGCGCGGGCGTTCATCCGGGCGCTAGCATCTCCGCAAATTTTTTCCTTCCCTGGCTACTAAACTGAAACCAATATTCCATATATTTGTGAATGTAAGGCATATAATAATGTTTTGTTAAGACAAGTCTTTGACTAATATATTTACTACTCTGTTGGTAATATAACTTTTGTGATCCAAATAAAAGTAGTGGTATTAGATTCGTGTTCCAAATCACTTAGGGCATGTTTAGTTCCCAAAAAATTTTGCGCAGTACCCATCACATCAAATCTTGCGGCACATGCATGGAGTACTAAATGCAGATGAAAAAAAACTAATTGCACAGTTGGGTGAGAAATCGCGAGACGAAACTTTCGAACCTAATTAGTCCATAATAAAACATTAATTGTCAAATACAAACGAAAGTGCTACAGTAGCCAAACCCCAAAAAATTTTGCATCTAAACGCGCCCTTATATTTATAATTAAAAGTTGGTATCATAAAAATGACATATTAATTGACCAGTTATTGGTTAAAAACTTTGTAATGAAACAAAAATTGCCTTTACATTCGCAGGGAACAGTACATAGGACGCGATAAGAGAAGCCACGTTGTGGCAAAAAAATAATTCCCCAATAGGAGAGAGAAACATCCGAGCACTGATTTTTGTCACTGCAACATGCGATGGTAGAAAACTTTCTTCTGTCCTCGATACACAAGAACCTGGATCTGTGGACGTTAAAATATGATTTGAGCCATTTGTTGGGGGTGGAATCCGCTCACCTGATTTTAAATTTTTTATTTGAGACTGGTTCGTATTTTTCTAAGTTTATTTTATGATTTATTGCGACAACGCTGTTCTAAGCTCGGCCCATGCAGACCAAGGAAAAGAAGATTAAAGGATAATTTTACGGTCTCACTGATATGCCAACACAATTGTGGGAAGAATAAATAGAACGTTGACCTATATAGGAACCTAATGCAGTACCGCTCCTTTCAACGCTACAATTAACTCCGTCATAAAGAGCCTCAGCGCACGCACACGAACATGTAAACCGCCGCACCGTGCGCGAGGACACCGTGGCGCTTGCATGTCCACGCACCGACACCGTTCGATGGCCATGACCCCGGCCCGGCACAAACGGACCGGGTCACACCATGGCGACGGCAGCCCGGCACACGGGGCAGATCCACTTGCGCTGGAGCCACAGGCTGATGCAGTCCGCGTGGTATACGTGCCCGCACGGCCGCAGGCGCCGGCACCGGCCCCAGCTCGCGTCCGCAAGCCGCGCCTTGCAGATCGCGCACACATCCACGTCGCCGTCGCTCGGCTCCGGGCCCCGCTGGCCGGAGGCCCCACCCGGCTGTTGAGGGACGGCGACGACGACGTCGTCCTTGTTCTTGTTCAGCAGCGCTTCTTGCTTCCCTGCCGCGGACGAAACGCCGCCGCCGCCCTTCGCGCTTCCCGCGCCATCCTGGCAATGGCGCACGACCCAGAAGATGGAGCAGAACACCACGAGACCTGCGAGGACGCCTAGAAATATCGCACCAGCCATTGGTGATCGGATGTTCCCGTGTTGCGCAGCAAGATGTGCGGTTAGATGCGGCAAGATGAGAAACAGGCTACGGTTTCGGTTAAGTCTGTCATTACGATTTCGAATTCTCAATAGTCAATACGATCCAATAAATCTTTTCATCGAGGACAGTAAATAGACTCGGCTAAGTAATCGGATTCCATGGCAAGGGCTCCTCTGCAGATTCGATTCAAATTTTAGTCCGAAAAGGAGAACGAAACAAATTACAAAACGTTAGGACGCCCCCAACAATCTCTTTTGGAGCTAGTTAACGTTAGAATCTCGCTGACATGGAAGAGAGAATGCGCGCACTAAAGAAACATGATACCATCGATGGATTCCTCGCTAGACGATTTTTCAATTTGTGTGCCCAAGAGCACTTGGCACAACAAGCGAGAGCCTACCCCTCTGTGTCCTTCCCTCCACTCATCTTCTTCGGGGTGGCATAAAAAAGTTTTTAAACATAACATGGGTAGATTACTTCCACCATACAACAACTTAATAGATGGGTACTCTCTCCATCCCAAATTATAAGTCATTTTAACTTTTTTGGAGAGTCGAAGCATCTCCAAATTTATATAATAAAATAATAACATTTCTTATACCAAATAAGTATCATTGGAAAATTCATTAATTATATTTTTATATTATACCTATTTGATATCATAAATATTTGTAATTCTCACAATCATATCGGTCAAACTTGAGATGCTTTGACTCTCCAAGAAAGTTGGAGTGACTTATAATTTGGAATGGATAGAGTATCAATTAGTCCAACAACTTTGTAAGTGCAATCAAACCCTAATTATAGGTTTGAGTGATATTAAAAACGTAATTAGAGGACTAATGAGATTTATCGAGATGACAAGCAGGTAAAATAAAAAGGAGGATAATTCATGCGACGTTGGAGCCCCCATTTACAAAAAGAAGCGGCAATGGACTCAAAGGCATTTATTTTTTTTTTATTTCGAAATTGAGTTTAGAAAAAGCCGTATTACAAACGGGATACAATGCGCAAGCTTCAATATGCAACTAAGTGCTCATATACCCACCAAATATCCTCAAAGCCAACAGGCCTTTCACTCTGTCACCTTTTGGCTGCCTCGCTTGAGCGGCACTGCCGCGACTTAAACCGTTAGAATGATAGGGGATTTCTATATCTCCCCCTTCTTCTCCAACGGTCAGTTGGACCATTCTCCCATCTGCTCGACCAGAGAACTCTCTTCCACTCTCTCTCGCTCCATTGGAGCACATCAAGCTTCTCCATCGTTTTCTTACCGATTCCTTGAACGATTGAGCCTCCAAATTGTAATAGAGAGGTCTCTGACCTGTTCTTCAACTTCTAGAGCACTTGGTTCGCGTCCAAGCTAGTGGATTGTGTTTGTTACTCTTGGAGCAAGGCTCCTAGCCGGCCTGGCGTCGCCCGTCGAAGCTTTTAACTTATGTGGCAGCTCCGGGATATTTGTAATCACCCAAGCATCTAGGAAGAACCTCTTAAATCAAGAGACTTGCTATTTTTACTTGACAAAGAGGATAGGATTTGCGAAACTCAAGCCTTAGTGGTTTCCTCAATAACGTGGAGGTAGCCAAGCCCTTGTTGCAAGCTAGACCACGACATAAATACCTTGCCTCTTGTGTTCTTGCTATTTGTATTGCTCTATTCTGGTTTGTTGGTGATTCTAGGGTTTGGTCTCGATCTACTCGTGCGTGAGCTACCGACTACATTCAGTTGGTGGAATAGACTCTGCACTACACAAAGAAGCTCAGTAATTTAATCGATCTAAATTTCCTTGGATAGATTTTGAATTGTGATCTCAAGCTTGTAAGGTGGAGGGGCAGTGCCGCACAGGCATCTAATAGATAGTTTGAGTTTGATTTAAATAGGACTATTCAAACCCCCCCCCCCCCCTCTAGGTTTAGCTGGGATCCTAACAAACTTGTAAACTAATCAAATAAATACAACTTGGCAAATTGATGAATATAAGGTCCGAACATTGCTAATATGAAAAAATACATACATATCAGTTAAACTGTAGAATTAATAGATAATCTTTCCAGCACGATCATCCCAAAATCTATCACGAACAATACTAGATTACTTGCAATCTGCAAAAGATAATAACATTTGTAGTATAGTTTCTCAATCTTCTCTTTTGGACAAATAAGATATAATATTTCTATCTGGCCTACTATTAACAAATTTGAGTAGCAATATTCGCACGATAAACTATGGCCATAATCCTATCAATACATATGTTATCACTCTAGTACATGACAACAAATTGTTGTTCACTTGTATGATCATAATATTAGCCAAGAAATGAGTAACTGCTGCAAAACAAATGAACACCGGTACCAGTTCGACAAATTTAAGAACTAATATCCTCATGTGAAAAAGCTTACTCTATTGTTGATTTTGCTAGCTAGGTGTCGGTTAGATCATAAGTCCAGTTTGGGTACTTGTTAGTTTTTGGGTTCATCTTTGGTGTATTAGGCTCATGATCCGACTTTGATCGTTATGGATTGGTACCAATTTTTATTTGTTACACTATTTCTGTTATGTAAGCCTCTCGCAAGTAGTCTATTGTAGCCCAATCCACTACCGAGGCCGAATACGTTGCTGTTGTTAGCTGCTACTCCCAGCTTTTGTGGATGATAGCCATTGAGACTTTGGCTTGAGCTTTGAGAGACTTCCACTCTTTTGTGCAATACCAGTGTGATAAGTGTGGCAAAGAGCCATGTAGTGCACTCCAAAACTAAACATATCGATATTCGCTTTCACTTCCTAAAAGATCACTATGACAAAGACGGTTCGATCTTTGCCATGTAGACACCCACAGATAACTCATAGACATCCACACAAAACCCTAGACCAAGCCACCTTTGTTCGCTTTCCTTTTTAGAGGAGGAAAACATTGTTCGTTGTACACTAGACTTGATTAGGTGAGCTCCCACTAGCTCGGCACCTTAGACATAACTTGCATAGGATTTTTATAAGGTGCTTGTGATAGATAGAGGGTTGTAGTCTTGGATAGACCGAATAGTTTTAATTCTGCATTTATTTCGGTAGCCGACACAATTAGTTTTAGAAAGGACTATTCACCCTCCTCTAGTCCACCATCTCGACCCTACAAGTGGTATCAAATCCCGGTTCTCTCATTTGGTTGTTTTAACCGACCCAAGAGTAAAAGGATGGTGACTACTAGCGGGTATGATGTTGCGTGTGACTCACATATTTTTGATAGCACACACTCCGCAGTGTGGAAACACCATAAGTTTTAGTGGGTCGTTGTTGTTGCACTTACTCGTGCCCTAGATGAGAGCAATCTAACCCATGCGCAAGAGGATTGCTTGCAACTCGATTCACAAGTTGTAACACCCGTTAGTGAAGCCGTTAAGACTAATCATGCGATATGGAAGAATAATTAGGAAAACAGAACTAAAAAATACGAAGGAATAAAAACAAAATGAAGCAAGGTGAGTTGGTGAAAGCCCTAGTTTGGTTTTGGATAATTGATGAAACCTAGGTGAACTAACCCTTTGCTCTAAGAGATGAATGAGATAGGTTGGTTCACAAGTCACAACCAAGGAGGAACTAGACTAGATGGCACTCATGTGATGGAGATGGCCAAAAGATGGTGATCAAGTGCTCCAGCTTGGAAAAGAACAAAGAGAAAAACAAAATGGGGCTCAAGGCAAAGGTATAAAGCTAGGGCCATTTCGTTTTGTCGGTCAAGACACAATAGAGTGCGTGATCGGGTTTAGGATAGATAGGCGTACCATGAAGATGGGAGAATTCATGGTGGATGCAGTTATCAAGGGCCACTAGGTGAAATAATTTATTGCATATGCATTAGGACCTAGTATGTGCTAACTTGTGGGAGAACCGCCTAATCTAATGCCTTCCAGGAGTGCTTGTCTTCCATTAGACACTAAGCACTCAGGGGAGAACACTAAATTACTCGGTTTCGTCGGGCACACCCAAGGGAGAACTCGAAAATCCACATTTTTGCCATCAGGATCACAAATGAGAGAATAAAGCTTACATCATTCTTAACCATTTCTTACATCACTTTGCATGTAACATCAGAGTATAATATTTATCATTTATAATAGCGGAATATGAACATATTATCAGAGTTATAACCAATTTAATTGAACAACGGAATATAAACAAGTGATCCGAATTACAGCGGAAATAAATATCTAACATGACATGATGAAGTATTAATATATAAACTACGACAACAGATTATGAAACTTTCATTTATAAAAGTATTTGGTGAGAGTTGTAAATAAAAACTACGATCACAGCGTAAAGGAATCCTCGTTGAGCCCACCAGGAGGTATCCACACACAAGGATCAGCTATAGCATCCACCTGTCACCTGCAACAGGGGGAATAAAACTCTGAGTACTCAATTGTACTTAGCAAGACTTACCCGACAAGAGGAAAGAAAAGACTCCAATGATATGCAAGGCTATCTGGCTTGTGGGTTTATTGCATTTGCAGGAAGCATTACTAAGAGTGCATCCTTATATTCAATTTTTATTAATAGCCGCATTGGTTCATTAACTAACCATTCTATGTAAGCATCTGTACTACTTTCAAGCAGGTGGCAAGCAATCAGAGTTCCTTTTTCCATTCCATCTTTCATCTTTCAGTTCTTACTACGGTGCTAGACACGAAACAAGCCGTACTGGATTGCCCGGTGATTCACGAATCAATACCCCCAGCTAGGTACCCCAAAAACACACGCAGGACCAACCCGTCACCCTCCTATCCTGGGGTCCTAGGTCCCCATCCAAACTAGGACTCTAAGCCCCCGCCTCTGAGTCCCGGACTCAGTGTGGTGCAAGAACCTCCTCCACCAAAACAAAACCATGACAGTCGGTCCAGAAAGAGCCGGAACCCACGACAAGAGAGCAACAAGTCTTCCAAGCGCCCATACACAAGTATGTGCTCGGGATAATAAATATGTGACTTGCCCACGATGCCTTATACAACGATCGACCCTTAACCGACACGGACAGGGAAAGCAGTGTAACCAAGCCATGCCCCGCGTCCACGGCGACACAGCCTCTTACTCCCACCAATACCCAAACCATATCCCTGCCCGGTCACCATTTTCCTTTTCCACCATTTTTATATATTCCAAGTGATAATAATGCGGTAATATATTTCCTATCTCTCGCGAGTGACAGGCAATCACTTGACTTCTACCAGAGTCCTGTAGCATAGCATTCTACACGATGATGTCATACTAGTAAGACTCATGGGATAAAGATATGTATGCAAGTGGGTTTCATTCAACTCCTTAAAACTTAATGCACAAATATAATTTAAACTGCAGAAAAGTAGGGGTTATGCACCGGGGCTTGCCTGGGTAAGATATATATTAAAAAGTTAGTATCTACATCGTCAGATTATCCACCATCATCTGAGTAGAAAGCCCATTGCATCATCTTCTAGAGAGAATACTATTACACCATCTTCGGATTCCCAATCATCCTTCAATTGATCCTTGATCCATCATCGTACCTATATGATATGCATTGATGCAAATGCATAGATGTAAATACTCAACGACAGCCGGAATGCTTAGAAATCCGATCACGCCTCACAAGCTAACGAGATAGCTCTAACGCTGGTCTACGTATCCATGTTGCCGAATAAGACATTATTTTCCAACAAATATTTTAGTTATACAAACCCAAGGTGTTTCTTTATTCTATTCTACCAATTTAATCTTTATTCGAAATAGGGCATTATCAACTACTCTAGTAAACTAATTATTCTGGTGCTACAAAATTATAATGAGTATCTAATATTCCTAGGAGCCTACTGTACCAATTTCAGATTCAACACTATTACCCATTTATCACAATAATTTCTACAAGTTTATATTTTTACAATATTAAGTAACTTAAATTAATTATATAGCTTCCAAGAATATTATCAAACTATATGAACAAAATATACTAACATGTAGATCATGATTTTAGGAGACTAACAAAACTAGTTTCACATTTTTATGATTTTTCTATGATTTACTATGAATTCTACAAGTTTATTTACGAAGCTAAATTAACAATTGCTCTTAAAAACTAAAAGGGCCAGCGGCCAGGTCGGCCCAACGGTGCGCGGGCGGTGGACGGCCCATGGGTGCGCAGACGGCGGGCGGCCCACAGGCGCGTGTGGACCAGGCAGCGACGGTAGACCGGCCCAGCGCAGGCGCGCGGCGAGTGCGGCCCAGCGCGGGTGGCGGCAGGCTGGCCCAACCCACAGAGGCACAAGCCGACCTAGGCGCGCAAGCACCAGCCAACCCTGCGATGGCGGAACAGCTCTGATGGCCCACGCGGGCGCGCAGGAGCAGGCCGGCTAGAGGCCCAGGCGGGGCACGTGGCCAGCGGCCCAAACAAGCCGGCCCTGCGCGACGGCAGCAGACCGGCCCAGCACGGCCAGCCCAACTGACCCAGTGATAACGTAAAAAGGACCATGCGCTTTCTTGAAACTAAATAGCAGTCCAATGTGTACTATTCATACGAGTCATGTATTTCACATTAAAGACCCTATATAATATTTCAACTTGGATTCATACCCTTCTTCATCCTCCAAAGCAGAGCACCCAGAGAGGAGCCGTCACCGGCGGCCGGTTCGGTGCGGAAACCGCTCGGCGATGGCTGGGGACCGGCTGCGGGGGATGCACGGGACAGGCTCGCATCCAAGGGCGCCAACAACGTAGGACGAGGTGGCCCACAACAGTGGGGCGGCGTGGCATGGTGACCGGACGACCGCGATAGGGGAGGCGGTACGCCGACCGACGGAGACGGTGGGGTGGCACGACGACAGCAGAGGACCCTATGACTCGGCGCGCGCACAAACTGGGATGGACCAGGGCGGCACGACATGCTCACACTCGGGCTGAGGGGCGCGGCGCGTGCGCAAGGGATGCAGGGCGACGAGAGCGGCAGCTCTGGCGTAGACGGCGCGGAAGGGCGGCAAGGTACTGCAAGCACCCAGGAAGGAGGGCGTGGCAACATGGCGTGACCACGGGCGCCTCTGGGTGGCTACGGGGCACGGACCAGTGTGGGTCGGGAGCTTGCTCGCGGGGAAGGAAGAAGAAGGGACACCGGGAGAAGACCGAGGCCACACGGGCGCTGCCATGGCGGGGACAAGCATGAGGTAGCAAGGAACCGGGAGGCGGGCACGGCCATGGCGCTGCGGTCCAGAGCGGGAAAGGAAGGGACAACGCGTGCTCGGGTGGTGTCGGATACCATAAAAAGGGGTACCCTAAGCAAGAACCGAAAAGATTGCTTAGACCTTACAAATATCAAAGCCGAAGGACCACCACGAGGCCTCGGCCGATTCTCCGATTCGCCCCGCCGAGGCCCTCTCGCCGAGGCCCTCTCGCCTCGGCGGTCCCTCTGGCAGGCTATCCCATCCATTTAATACGCCTGACTGCACCCGCTACGTCAGCCACGACCAGCAGGGTACAGCAACAGGAGCGATGGGACAACGGTCAAATCTCCTTTTTACCATCCCTTACTGACAGTGCAGGGGTTACCATGCCCTGCGGACACACACCTTGCACTTTTCCACCTAAACCGGGTACGACGCTAGCCACCAAGGCCCCCGCATCATACTCAGGTCACCTCCCGGGCCTCGGCACGATCAGCCACAAACACCTGCCAGGCCTCGGCGCGCCACCAAGTCAAAAATTCACAAGGCACGGCATGTCACCTACAACGGAGGCCATGTTGACTAAACGTCAACGAGGACTCCTACGACTTCAACAACCTCGGGCATGGCCGGCATGACGCACCAGTGATCAAGTACCAATTGCCATTCCCGACACTGTGCTGCTATAGGAATAGGCCACAGTACTAGATCTTCCTTCCTCGCTAAGGCTCCACATGTAGCTCTCTCATGTACTCCTGGCTCCCTCCTTGCGGCTATAAAAGGAAGCAGCCAGGGCCATTTCTAGGGATCGAGACCACGCCGGCCCTCACACGCAAGCGCACTCACTCAATTCACGCACACTCTCCCGCGGCCTGAGAGCAACGTCTCAAGCAGCCTGCACCGCTCCACGCCAAGACCTGGGACTAGCTCCCTCTCTCGCCCTGCTTGTAACCCCCTACTATAAGCACTTCGGTGCAAGGAATACAAGATTGAACTCTTAGACTGGACGTAGGGCACCGATTGCCTGAACCAGTATAAACCTTGTGTCTTTTTGCATCACCATCTAGGATTGGGAACACACAGTACAAATTTACTAGTTGGTTGAGGACCCCCAGTCCAAAACACCGATAGTTGGCGCGCCAGGTAGGGGACTCTATGTGTCAACTTCATCATCCCAACAAGTCCTGGATGGCAGACCCCATATGACCACTACATCTCGGCACGATGATCTAGTTCGGGAGCCTAGAGTTCATGTCTCTAGGATACGAGTACGACATGGTACTCCTCCCACCTAGAGCCCCGTCAACCGACGGCGACATCACGCACCAGTAGCCCAGGCGTGGGCAGCGCCCGGGCCACCGCTCTCATCGCGCTCGCTAGGCGCAACACGGGCGGGACCACCTCGACACCGCGCAAGCTCAGGGCAACGATCCGTGCTCCGCCTGTATCCCATGCCTGGCTGTTGGCATAGAGTCCTTGGCTGGGGACCTGTTTAGCTTAAGCCTGGGCAAGGGAAAGACGCCGGTGGCACGCAGCGATGCCCCGTCATCAAGCTCTGCCCCGCCACCTCCTGAGGAGCCGAGTTCTTTCATCACCCCATTCGACATGTACTGCTATGTGACTATGTCATTCGGTCTCAGAAACGCAGGGGCCACGTACCAGCGGTGCACCACCCAGGTCTTTGGCGAGCACATTGGGCGAACCGTCGAGGCCGGTGTGGACAACATCGAGGACAAGTCCAGGAAGGCCAGTGACCTCATCGACGACTTGGAAGTTGGTGGCCCGCCCAAGTACTAAAGCCCGGGACCTACAAGCTAGCCTACGAGAAGGGCGAAATCCTCACCAACACTTGGAACATAGAACAGATACGCCGCTTCTACCCTTAAATTCCCAAGCGTCATACAATTTTCCTCGAAATACAATAAAGAAGCGTTCTTTAATTGTTCTAAATTTTTGAGAAACCCCCCGAGCCCATCGGTACGGGTTCAGCGTTACGATAACGCTAGGGGGGAGACTTGACTCTGCCTCTGCAGAACCGAGCCCCCCTCGGGAGCTAGGGGGGAACCTCCCCCCCCCCAAATCCCAAACTCTGTCACGAACTCTGACAAATCGATTGCAAAAACCTAAGGACCGAAAGTTCGCCTCGAGGCCAAAAGGCCAGCCGAGCAGCGAGACAGCCTACGCCTCTGGGCTACGGCAACTCCCTCATCACCTTTCACCTGAGGGGCAGCTTAGGCTCTAAGGAAGTTTTTGTAAAGGACTTGTCTAAAAATGAGACAGGGGGACACCGTTTTTTAGTCGTCTTTTTGAAAAATTCCTACGCCAAACTCTCTCGCGTACTCTGACAAATCAATTGTAAAAAACCTAAGGACCGAAAGTCTGCCTCGAGGCCAAAAGGTTGGCCGAGCCGCGAGACTGCCTATGCCTTTGGGCTACGGCAACTCCCTCACCACCTTTCACCAGAGGGGCAGCTTGGGCTCCGAGGAAGTTTTTGCAAGTGATATGTTCAGAAACGGAGCAGAGGGCAAGGGCTGGGAAACATAATAGAAAACGATTAAAAAGCATATATACACGAGTACTAAAAAGGCCTCGAAGGCCACAAACGTTATGATACAATGATGTACGTCCTAATCTATTACATGACCCCTTTTGCCTAGGTCAGAATACGGGGTCGCCAGCGTCGACGGATGGCGTAGGAGGAGCCACCTCCTCTTCGAACAGCCGGGCCAGCGCCGTGCCAGAGGCCTCAGCCGCCTCCACCAAGCTTCATCACCTCCTCCTCGGCCTTCTCATCATCCTCTGCCATGACGTAAATCGTGTCTGAGACCGGCAGGGAGGTCTGAGGGTCGCACAAAAAGCTAGGGGAACTCCTGATCGCCCTCTCGCTCCGTGCAAAGGCTCGGGGACTCTTCCTGCAACCTTGCCGAGACCCAGCGACCCAGGCTCGCACTCGAGGGCTCGGCAAATAACCCCTCCTTCTGAATGAAAAGGATGCGCGAGGGCCGCCAAAAAGCCAGGGGAACTCCTGATCGCCCTCTCGCTCCGTGCAGAGGCTCGGGGGCTCTTCCTGCAAACTTGCCGAGAACCCAGTGACCCGAACTCGCACTCAGGGGTCCGGCAAACACAATAAACTCCTCACTCAATAGGAAAAAAGCCCCTAGAGGAGTAAATCCACTCCTCCAGGGCCTCGGGGGCTACACCCGGCGGGTGCGCTCGCGCGCACCCACCGGAACCTCAAAAAACAAAACACAATCCCGACGGGAGCAGCTGCAAGCCAAGTCTCGACAAACCCTTAGGGAGAGTGTTCGCACTCCCCCTGAGGCTCGGGGGCTACTGTCGGATACCATAAAAAGGGGTACCCTAAGCAAGAACCGAAAAGATTGCTTAGACCTTACAAATATCAAAGCCGAAGGACCACCACAAGGCCTCGGCCGATTCTCCGATTCGCCCCGCCGAGGCCCTCTCGCCTCGGCGGTCCCTCTAGCAGGCTGTCCCATCCATTTAATGCGCCTAACTGCACCCGCTACGTCAGCCACGACCGGTAGGGTACAGCAACATGAGCGATGGGACAATGGTCAAATCTCCTTTTTACCATCCCTTACTGACAGTGCAGGGGTTACCATGCCCTGCGGACACACGCCCTGCACTTTTCCACCTAAACCGGGTATGACGCTGACCACCGAGGCCCCCGCATCATACTCAGGTCACCTCCCGAGCCTCGCCAAATCAGGCCTCGGCGCGATCAGCCACAAACACTTGCCAGCCCTCGGCGCGCCACCAAGTCAAAAATTCACAAGGCACGGCATGTCACCTACAGCGGAGGCCATGCTGACTAAATGTCAACGAGGACTCCTATGACTTCAACAGCCTCGGGCATGGCCGGCATGACGCACCAATGATCAAGTACCAATTGCCATTCCTGACACTATGCTGCTACAGGAATAGGCCACAGTACTAGATCTTCCTTCCTCGCTAAGGCTCCACATGTAGCTCTCTCATGTACTCCTGGCTCCCTCCTTGTGGCTATAAAAGGAAGTAGCCAGGGCCGTTTCTAAGGATCGAGACCACGCCGGCCCTCACGCGCAAGCGCACTCACTCAATTCACGCACACTCTCCCGCGGCCTGAGAGCAACGTCTCAAGCAGCCTGCACCGCTCCACGCCGAGACCTGGGACTAGCTCCCTCTCTCGCCCTGCTTGTAACCCCCTACTACAAGCACTTCGGTGAAGGGAATACAAGATCGAACTCTCAGACTGGACGTAGGGCATCGATTGCCTGAACCAGTATAAACCTTATGTCTCTTTGCATCACCATCCGGGATTGGGAACACACAGTACAAATTTACTAGTTGGTTGAGGATCCCTCGGTCCGAAACACTGACAGGTGGCAGCAGGACGAGCAGCGCGCGCTCGTGGGGTGGCTTGATGGTAGGGGCACCACGCGAGGCAAGCAGAGGAGGGAGCGGCACCGTGGAGCAGCAGGGATGGTGCGGCCGATGGACGGTGGTCTAGCATGGACCAAGGAGCTCGCGCACGCTCGCGAGGGAAAAGGCAACGGCAGCGCTGCGGGGAGGAAAAAGGAGAGGCGGCTGACTGCGTGGAAGAGCAGCGATGTGGCCTACACGTGGCAAGCATGGTGGAGACGAAAAAGGAGGGACGTGGGGAGTAGGCCAAGGTGACTGGGATGCTATCAATCGGGTGCTTGGCTCGGTAGAGAAACAGTACAGACAAGCGAGGACAGACTGAGACAAGCTGAGCCAGGCAAGGCAAGCAAGGTCAAAGCAACAACAGTAGGCCGAACGGGCAGACTGAAGCTGGGGCGTCTCCTCCACGATAGTAGAAAAGGAAGGAACGGGAAGCAGCACGATGGAGGTACACGTTGTACACACGCCAGAGCACCGATGCGGAGGCAGGATGGGACGGGGCAGCGTGGCCGGCAGCGGCGCACCAGCGCGCGTATAGGGACATGAGAGGATGTAGCTTGGGCAGGGGGGTCAAACCACGTGCTCATTTTTAGATGCCCAATGCAGTGGACCAGTTCGTATGCGATTGGATGGGAAGCTTTGCAATGCAGAGAAAAGCAGAGCCACGACGAGAACGAGACGGTAAATAATTGTCATGCAACGAGTACGTTGTATGCTAGGAAACATAGACGAAGCTGTTGCGCTCGCTCTCTCGTCAGTTCTTGCTTATCAAAATAAACCCATGAGTATATATATATTGTTCTATTTATGAATGGATTTTATTTTATTTATAAAAGTTGCTTTTCATGCTTAATCTAACAGAACAAACTGTTCGCTAGAATCGTCGTTCGACATTCCTAAATATCTTTACACACTGAGTAATATAACTTGGGCGTTTATCTGAGTCCACAAAACTAAGTCACACGGGATTCGCTTATCACATCAAGTAGCTTTTAAATAAAATAATAACAAAAATTCCGAGAAACTCGTTTCGAAAATTTACACGAAAGATTATACGACTTCGAATACTAACCCACACGAGGATCTAGGGATACATGATTAAGAGCAACCTAATACAACAAAGACTTAATCCCGAAGTCGAGATAGACGAGGGCAATGGAGAAACAACAAGATAATGATTATCCAAAACATAGCGTAGCACCAACAAATCTAGAAACAGGACTCCCATAACTCAAACATTTTGAACCCTAAGACCAAACTAACCAAGGGAACTTGAACTTTTTTGATGAACAAGATCCTTTCTTCTCCTCATATTACACCATCACCTCAGACTGACGAACCTAATTCCTCGGCTGACGACTGGAGCTCGTAGCTCTACTCCGAATGCTAGAGGAATGGGGATGAAGAAGAAGAGCAAGGACCAAAGGTATTTTATAGCGGCGAACAGAGGTGGGGCGCAACACACCGAAAGTGGAGGCAGCGTTGGAATACACTGACGGTTCATGCTATGGAGATAAACACGGCCATGGTGCGCTCACTGCATAAGCGAGCGGATGGGAAATAAAGGTGAGGAGAGGGGGAGGTCTGCTCGATGAGGCAAGCGTGTGGGCGGTCATGCTTCCAAGAGAAAATAGAAAGGGGAAGGGGGGTCCGGTACGAGGACGTGGCATGAGAGTCAAGAGCCGACCGGATGCTAGGAAAAGGAGAAACACATAGTGCACAAAGACGACGAGTGCGGCACGATGCCGCGGCCACACAAGAATGGGGAGCTAAGGGCCTGATACGGACAACGTTCGTAGGGCACGCAGCGAAATAACCCAGCATGCGTAGCGCGGTCAACTAAACATAGGGCTTGGGACATGACATCCACTCAGACTTTTACAATCACTCCCGACTACCCGATGCTAAGTTTCCTTACTACTCGACCACATTCGTCTTTCCTATAGACTGAGACCATGTCATACTTTCTTCAAAACTACCTTCTCTTGCTTACCTTGAGAGAACACTATTGCATCAACCCGTTGTGGATTTCCTATTTGAACACCTAAACATTTTCAAGGAATATATTTTGAAACAAAATGGTGCGGCGGTGTAACTTGGTATAGGTACTTGGTCAACAACCTCGATACCAGCGCGTGCTGAGCAGCGTCACCATGTGGCAGCTGTTCCACAGGGAGCCCTTGATGTCGTCGTGGCACCATAAGCTATTAACTAGGCAACTACTACCAACTTACATGCCATGAAGGCGGTGGGGTCATAGACCACAGAATAAGGGGGGTATTGCAAGGAAAGATTCAAACAACAAGGTTTCCCTTCACAACAAGGGACAAGGAATTCAAATCCAACGGCAGATTTGTTTTATAGAGATTCAAGTGTTCTGCTGGGACATCCACAATTAGCCGATACAGTGTCCAATGTCATCCAACCACGACTGGTTTGATGATATCTGAATGGCAACTTCTCTTGTAACCTACTTAACATCGCCCTTGAAAACTTTAAGCACGTCTAATGAAACTTACAGGAGATGAACGCAATAAACCCAGCCAAATAAATAAAATATGTATTCCAACGGTCTTATACGGGTACAACATACAGGCATTCAGGCTCCCATTCATGACATAGCATTCACCTACGGTCGAACGAGCTCAACAACTACGGACGACAACAACGGCAAGAGTTCAATACTGGAGGACAGCGACGAAAAGCACTACTACTATGGGTACAGCATCCCAATGCAACTAATCTACATCTTCTCGTGGCAATGGCTGAGTGAGAGAAATCAAGGGCTCTTCTTCTAACACTTCCAACGGTGGAGGTGCTGATGGCACTGCAACACGGGTTCTCCTTCTTTCAGGCAGGTGGATAGGGATCCCTTCCAAGATCGAGGCATCCTGCCCTTCAGTAGCCAGCGTCCTCCGCTTGGCTCTAGTGACAAGATAGGCCGCACGCAGCTGATGAACATGTCAGTCTTCAGCCTCCTTCAGAGCTTCCGACATGATAGTCTCTCGGCTCTCAGCAGCAGCCTCACTGGCATGCGCTTCGATGAGCTGCACCTGGAGCATCCGGTTGAAGATCTCAGCTTCCTCGGTGCGCCGAAGACACGCCCTCAGCTCCAAGGCTTGCCGGTCATACTGCTCATCCAGAGCAAGCAGGTACATGGTCAAGTGCACCACGGTTGGACTGTCTTCTTGCGCATCCCACCCCTGCAAAGCCTCCATGCGAGCCCTCCATACACATCGATTCTTGTCCAAAGGTGGAAAGAACCTCATGGGGGTAAGGCCAATGGGCTCTTCATAGACCTGGCAAAGGTACCGCAAGGCTTTACGGGCCATAACCTGGTAGGTGTCGATGAAGCTAAACCTGGTTGCGGTCACACTCCAGGCTTCAGTGAGGTCAGGGAACTCTTCACTCTTCTCGATGTAGACGGTAACCTCACACTGCTCGGTGCCATGCTCCTCATACTCACGACCCTCATACTCGGGATGATCTTTGACTCCGAGCTTTTGTAGGGTGGCATGTAGGATTCTAGGAAAACCCTCAACATTTAAGCAGTAACTACTAACCCAGGCTCCTGCCATCCCTGGCGGTGGTGGTGAGGAAGGCAGAGCGAAAAGCTGGCTCAAAGGAAAAGCTAAGCGAGCTAAAATGCACCGAGTGGTGGTACCAAGGGCTAAGTCAGGCTCTTCTTATAAAGGCGGAGCATTCAGTGGTCTTGGCGTGGTCCATCAGGGTTCCCGCGTGGGATCACTACGATGAATCGACCAAATTCCGCGCGTTTGAGGTGAGCAACGTGCGATGCCATTACTGACTAGTACGACTGTAGGGCAAGGGTCCGACAGGAGAGAAGAAAAGGGGTACGGGGAGACATGGGTCACGACCGGCATGAACCACAGCGAACGTGAAACACGAAACCACAGTGCAGACCTAACTCTGGAACCGGAACAAGTTAGTCATGCACAATACGACACGCGTGACACCTATGGATGGCATATCTGCAAGCAATACAGCACTACAATGCACAAACAGGATATGCATGAATGCACGTCCTACACGTCCTTTCACTGTTGCCAACATATAGGGCAACCGTTCTCAGATTTTTGGCACATCGTTCTCTCCCTGTAACTAGTCGATACTATAGGACTATGCTCGAGGCAGTGTACCTATAGAAAAATTGATTAAGCCTACCTAAGTCAGCAGAGTACCATCTATCCGGGATACATAACCATAGTAATATGGCTACTTATATAACTTCGCATACATACGTCCTAACTTTTGAAAAGAATTTGTTATCAAATTTTATTTTAGAAAAGGTTTCCGAAGCCTTATTTCCTCATTTGCGCTCTGATACCACCTGTGGCAGAACCGCCTAATCTAATGCCTTTCAGGAGTGCTTGTCTTCCATTAGACACTAAGCACTCAGGGGAGAATACTAAATTACTCGGTTTGGGAGAACCCAAATTTTTGTCATCAGGATCACAAATGAGAGAATAAAGCTTACATCATTCTTAACCATTTCTTACATCACTTTGCATGTAATATCAGAGTACAATATTTATCATTTATAATAGCGGAATATGAACATATTATCAGAGTTATAAATAATTTAATTGAACAGTGGAATATAAACAAGTGATCCGAATTATAGCGGAAATAAATATCTAACATGACATGATGAAGTATTGATATATAAACTACGACAACAGATTATGAAACTTTCATTTATAAAAGCATTTGGTGAGAGTTGTAAATAAAATCTACGATCGCAGCATAAAGGAATCCTCGTTGAGCCCACCAGGAGGTATCCACACACAAGGGTGAGCTCTAGCATCCACCTGTCACCTGCAACAGGGGGAATAAAACCCTGAGTACTCAATTGTACTCAGTAAGACTTATCCGACAGGAGGAAAGAAAAGACTCCAAGGATATGCAAGGCTATCTGGCTTATGAGTTTATTGCATTTGCAGGAAGCGTTACTAAGAGTGTGTCATTATATTCGATTTTTATTAATAGCCACATTGGTTCATTAAATAACCATTCTATGTAAGCACCTGTGCTACTTTCAAGCAGGTGGTAAGCAATTAGAGTTCCTTTTTCCATTCCATCTTTCATCTTTCTGTTCTTACTATGGTGCTAGACATGAAACAAGCCATACCGTATTGCCCGACGATTCACGAATCAATGCCCTTAGCTGGGTACCCTAAAAACACATGCCCTGCTTGTGCCCAAGGCATAAGTAGGACCAACCCGTCACCCTCCTATCCTAGGGTCCTAGGTCTCCATTCAAACTAGGACTCCAAGCCCTCGCCTCTGAGTTCCGGACTCAGTGCGGTGTAAGGATCTCCTTCACCAAAACAAAACCCTAACAGTCGGTCCGGAAAGAGCCGGAACCCACAACAAGAGAGCAACAAGTCTTCCAAGCGCCCATACACAAGTATGTGCTCGGGATAATAAATCTGCGACTTGCCCACGATGCCTTATGCAACGACCGGTCCTTAACCTTCATGGCATCAATACCCAAACCATATCCCTGCCCGGTCACCATTTTCCTTTTCCACCATTTTTATATATTCCAAGTGATAATAATGTGGTAATATATTTCCTATCTCTCGCGAGTGACAGGCAATCACTCGACTTCTACCGGAGTCCTGTAGCATAGCATTCTACACGATCCTATCATACTAGTAAGACTCATGGGATAAAGATATATATATATATATATATATATATATGCAAGTGGGTTTCATTCAACTCCTTAAAACTTAATGCACAAATATAATTTAAACTGCAAAAAAGTAGGGGTTATGCACCGGGGCTTGCCTGGGTAAGATATATATTAAAAAGTTAGTATCTGCATCGTCAGATCATCCACCATCATCTGAATAGAAAGCCCATTGCATCATCTTCTGGAGAGAATACCATTACACCATCTTTGAATTCTCAATCATCCTTCGATTGATCCTTGATCCATCATCGTACCTATATGATATGCATTGATGCAAATACATAGATGTAAATACTCAACGATAGCCGGAATGCTTAGAAATCCGATCATGCCTCACAAGCTAACGAGATAGCTCTAATGTTGGTCTACGTATCCATATTGCCGAATAAGGCATTATTTTCCAACAAATATTTTAGTTCTACAAACCCAAGGTGTTTCTTTATTCTATTCTACTAATTTAATCTTTATTCAAAATAGGGCATCATTAACTACTCTAGTAAACTAATTATTCTGGTGCTACAAAAAATACAATGAGTACCTAATATTTCTAGGAGCCTACTTTACCAATTTCAGATTCAACACTATTACCTATTTATCACAATAATTCCTACAAGTTTATATTTTTACAATATTAAGTACCTAAAATTAATTATATAGCTTCTAAGAATATTATCAAACTATGTGAACAAAATATACTAACATATAGATCATAATTTTAGAAGACTAACAAAACTAGTTTCGCATTTTTATGATTTTCCTATGATTTACTACAAATTCTACAAGTTTATTTACGAAGCTAAATTAACAATTGCTCTTATAAACTAAAAGGGCCAGCGGCCAGGTCGGCCCAACGGCGCGCGGGCGGCGGACGGCCCATGGGCGCACAGACGGCGGGCGGCCCATAGGCGCGCGTGGCCCAGGCAGCGACTGTAGACCGGCCCAGCGCAGGCGTGAGCGGTGGCCCAGCAGCCGAGAGCGGGCGGCGCGCGGCGAGTGCGGCCCAGCGCGGGCGGCGGCAGGCTGGCCCAATGCGCAGAGGCACAAGTCGGCCTAGGCGCGCAGGCACCAGCCAGCCCAGCGACGACAGAACAGCGCTGACGGCCCACGCGGGCGCGCAGGAGCAGGCTGGCCAGAGGCCCAGGCAGGGCGCACGGCCAGCGGCCCAAACAAGCCGGCCCAGCGCGACGGCAGCAGACCGGCCCAGCGCAACAGCAGCAGACCGGCCCAGCACGGCCAGCCCAACTGACCCAGTGAAAACTCAAAAAGGACCCTGCGCTTTCACGAAACTAACTAGTAGTCCAGCGTGTACTATTCTTATGAGCCATGTATTTCGCAATAAAGACCCTATGTAATATTTCAGCTTGGATTCATACCCTTCCTCATCCTCCAAAGCAGAGCACCCAGAGAGGAGCCGTCACCGGCGCCGGTTCGGCGTGGAAACCGCACGGCGATGGCTGGGGACCGGCTGCGGGGGTGCACGGGACCGGCCCGCATCCAAGGGTGCCAACAACACAGGACGAGTTGGCCCACAACAGCGGCGCGGCGTGCAGTGGTGGCGCGGCATGGCAACCGGACGGCTGCGACAGGGGAGGCGGTACGCCGACCGACGGAGACAGTGGGGCGGCATGGCGACAACGGAGGACCCTACGACTCAGCGTGGACACAGATCGGGATGGACCGGGGCGGAACGGCGTGCTCGCGTGCGGGCTGAGGGGCGCGGCGCGCGTGCGTGAGGGATGTAGGGTGACGGCAGCGGTAGCTCCGGCAAGGCAAAGGAGTTCCCTCATTCTCCAAGCCACTAGTCTTGATCTAAACACCGACTTTATTAATTGGAAACAAACAGGCCTAGAGGCTACATGTAGTTAGGGGCTAAGCCACCCAATCAAACACTTCACTAGATGTACCTATCGTACCTAGTCGCTTCACCAGTCTCAAACTACTCGTGTGGATAGATAGCTAATAAAAGTCCGATACAAAACTATTGAAGGGAAGTCGTGTAAGAAATAAAAAATCTTAACCATATCAAGAGTCAAGTCGAATACAAAATTATAGAAGAGAAGTCATGTAAAAAATCAATCAAAGTTATAAAAAACGTTAAGCGCTAAGCGAGTGGTGACCCGTCGCCTAGAGTTTAAGCGTACTTAAGCATTTTGTAATGTAGCAAACATTGTATTTTTTTTGTCTTGGACCGAACAAATGAGAGATGAGAGTGGAGAGCAATTGAGAGAGTGCAAATGAATAAGGACTAGGTCCTCTCCACCTCCCCTCTCTGTATTAAATTTGTGTAACATTTTTAACTAATTATAAGAATGAATCAGCAATGCAAGTCTTTCGATATATTTCTAAGATGTTATTTGTTTTTTCTAAATACACGTATGTGCCGCACATGTAATTTATTAAACACTAAATTTCCATTGCAATTGTGCCCCTTACCGAAAAACTATAATGTATAATGAGTTTCGATTGCAGTTGTATTGCTTTTAGTAAATTTTGCAATATACTACCGAGGGCTTGGACTGGTTGCCGCTAAGGTTGTGTTTGATCTGTTTTACTATAGGATACCTATGAATTGACATGTCAAAAATTTATTAATATTCATCTAGGGTATATGAAATTGTTTAAATATGTGTGTGTCACACGTGCATCTCTACTAGTTATTCTTAAATGATAGTTACATCTCTTATCGGTTGTGCCAAAGTAAGAATAAATAGAGACCCTTTAAGTAACAAGCTAATATACCCCCTTCAAAAAAACAAAATTTGGTTAGACAAATCAAATATTTGAAGTTTGATTAATCTTACAAAAAATATATCAACATATATGTCTCCTAATAAATTTACTAAGTTTATAATTATAATCTAATGATATTTTTTGCATATTATAAAAATGTTAGTATGTTCTTAGATTTGGCATAACCTAAATTTGTTTGACTTGAGGGAAGGGAAAATTTCATTCTTTTGTGATTCAAGATGACATGTGTCCATCCGAGGTATAGCAATGCTCGTCATCGTCAAAGAGAGTTTGATTTCAAGATGAATTAATACAAGATGTCAAGTTTGATCACAAGATGACACATACCTTTATGAGTTAGAACAACATGCTTGCCTGTGGTACATGGTGCTCCCTCCATTTTACTTACACGTCTTATTAGATTTGACCTAAGTTAAATATTTGTATCTTTGACCATGGATTTTTAAAAGTACATAGGTTCATGATATAAGATTTATGTTTTTAGATTCACTATGAAAAACACTTCCATAATATAATCAAAAGTTTATGAAATGATAAGGTTTTTTTTAAACGGATAGTCAAAGATAGTAATATTTGACTTAGGACAAATCTAATGTGACATGTAAACAAATGGAGAGTATGATTCTAAGACGAGTTAGATTGGATGACGTCGTCCTTGAATAAATTATACACCCCATTGCAACACACGCGTATAGTTGCTAGTGGCAAATTGGTGAATATATGGTCCGAACATTGCTAATATGGCAAAATACATACATATCAGTTAGACACTAGAATTAATAGATAACCTTTCCAGCACGAACATCCCAAATCAATCATGAACAATACTAGATCAGTTGCAATCTACAAAAGATAATCACATATGTACTAGAAGTTTTCAATTTTCTATTTTGGACCAATAAGATATAACATTTCTATCTGACCTACTTATCGCACGATAAACTATGACCATAATCCTATCAATACCCTATGCTATCATTAGTATCTGACAACAAATTGTTGATCACCTTTAAGTGAAAATACAAACTTATACGATCATAATATTGGCCAAGAATAGAGTAATCGCTGCAAAAACAAATGATGGTACCAATCCGACAAATCTAAGAACTAATATCCTCGTGTGAAAAAGCTTACCTTGGCATGATTTGAAAAGAGGATTAAAGTTCATGAACAATAGACTAACTATATTCACACAACACCTGCTTCTTGGTGATGAGGCTCCATGGTTAGTGACTTGTATGTTTGGCGTTGTGAAGTAGGGCACCTGCTTCGTGATGCCCATCTTATAGTTGCCGAAACCATCATAAACAATTCCATACGCATAATGAATGTGTCGTAAACCTGCTATTAACCCTAGCACCTAATAAAATACATATTTTATCACACTCATATTGTTTGTACCATACACGTATCAATTTAAGAAGTAAAGTACTGCTTATTACTCTAGCAGTTTACAAGTTGGACTAATTTACACCCATCTACTAAGTTGTTGTTCGATGAATGTAATTAATTACTCAAACAATATGAATGTTATTATAGAGGATGTACACTGCAAATAACTGTTGGATGAATGAATTGTTGTATTTCGCACGTGCATTTACCTAGTTATACCAAAACAAGCACCGAAGAAGCTTCATATCTCAAAGCAAAATTTGTGATCCCGTATCTTTTGCCAACCGACGCGATACTCGTATTGATCAGTACTATAGTGTTCAATACGGAGCGCCGTGACAGGCAAAGCATGGGCTAAATGGATACCAGTGGCGACCTAACTAATTTGCCGTCTTAAGCACGAGCGTTTGTTAATTGTTACTACTACTCTTAAGAAAGAAGACACCAGCTAGATTTACAGTTGGACGTTGCGTGGATGCCATTACTTCCATCTCAAACGCCTTATGATTAGGAAATTAGCAAGGGCTTTTGCGCTTTAAAGCACGAAATCCTTTTTCGCTTTGAGTTTTAAATTTGGAAGGAAAGAGGAGTACAACTTTGGGTTGCTTTCATAAGGCAAGTCTGGGTTGTCCATTTCTAAAATGGACATCTAAACCTAGTGTATCTTCACCCAATTTGAATCGTTGCCCTGTTTATTTGGCTGATAAGCCATGACTGAAAGTACTGTTGATTGATTTGTTGTGAGAGAAAAATATTATTTGTTGGTTGAAAAAGTACGGCTTATAAGCCATAGCGAACAGAGCGAGCTTGTTTATTCCCCTACTGCTGGTACCGTGGCCAGCATTGTCTGGGTGAGCAGAGCAAATTCAGGCATTCATGATTCAAGATTAATTACAATAATACCGAGGGCGCTCTAAATGGCACTGAATACCTACCATTATCTTTTGGAGAGGGCACTGAAGATAGAAGTTATTCAACCACCAGAGCCGGCTCAAGATCAGTTTTCACCTTTCATGGAGTAAACCCTTTCTTAATTGCAACAACGTGTGACCACTCGCTCTGACCTTTGAAGGTCTGAATATTCCCCTTCTATCCCATTGCACGATCTGGAATAGAAGCTGAGAAGTCAGTCGGATCTGCAGTTACAGAGCCTGAAATAAAAAGATGAACGGTTACTGCCTTTTTTACTGGAAGCTGCAGAGAGCCAGGCCGGTCAGAGGCGACGAACAAGGAAGGCTGCTAGCTAGGGTTTCCAAGGCCCGCTTCCTTCGGTCGGCAGCATCCCTCGGCCTCTTGGGATTACAAAAGAAACTCCCCCACGCCTCTTCCGAGACTCTCAAGAAACTCCCCCCACCTGGCTGTCTGGCTACCACTCCCCCTTTTCTTTGTTCGAATCCATTGGAGCCCACGAGGTCGTTGCCTCCCTCCCTCCCCCACCCAAAACCCTCTGCCCTCTGCCTCTGCCACTAAATAAGTGAGAGCCCCATCACTTCGAGTCTTGGATCCTTGAAGATTCTGGGCGATCTCATCATCTCTCGCTCTGGGTCCTATTCTTGGCAGGCTTTTCACTTCCTGGATCCGTTCAGATGCGCGAGGCTAGCAGTTCCTGGAGTTTCAGGACCCGCCGGCTAAAAGGTACTCCTCATTACTTACAGGCATCTGCAGGGCAGATTGGCATGTTCTATTCTTGGATTGTTTTTGTATTTGTTTCCTTCTCCTGGACGCCAATCGGCTAGACGCAATCTTAAATCCACATTCCGTGTTCATGGCATTGATTCGATCGAAATAAACATGTTTGGAAGCCGCGATCTTTCTTTCTTGGAATCTATGCTCGTTTGACTTGTTGTCTCCATGCAGACTGAAGATCACAGACGCTCGGAGTCGGACGCTGCTCAGTCTCCTCTTGCAGGACGGAATCTGATCTTGGAGATGGAGCCAGCAAAGGGGAAGATGAGGAGGACGTCTTCCAGCCTGCTTCTGCGAATCACGGACATCTGCAAGGTGCATTCCGTCGCTGTCGCGGAGAACGCCGGCGAGAAGCCCAACGCCGGCAGCAGCGGGGGCAGCAGTGAAGACGGTGCACACCTGAAAATATATCCGCATCAAGTCTCTGACCATGAGAGTTGCTCTGGAACTTCCACTGCCCGCTATGAGGATGCGGTTGTTGAGAAGCTTCTTGATGCAGTCTCTGGTCTGAAGCTGGCTTATCTCAAGGTTCAGCAAGCACATGTGCCATATGATCCTGAAAAGGTTGCGGCCGCTGGTGAGCATTTTGTGTCAGAGCTTGAAGAGACAGCTGGGCTTAAAGATCTGTATTTTGGTGTCAGCAAGTGGAGCAATCCAATGTACCAATCTCATGTGAGCTCAAGGATTCATGAGCATCAAAAGCTTGCTCTGGAGTTGCAGGCTGACATCTGCAAGAAAGATTCTGAACTTGTTCTGTTGCGAGCAGAGTTTGAAGAACTGGAAAGGAGGAATATGGAACTGAAGGAGGAAGTTGACCGGAGAGCGTTGCTCATGCACAGAGAAATAAGTTTTGACATTGGTAAAGGGGGATCAATAGATATGTTCATGGAGTTGTTTGAGAATTCATCAAAGTGCATACATGATTTCACGAAACTCGTCATCAGTTCGATGAAAGTTTCTGGATGGGACCTCAACTACTCTATGTTTCCAGTCGATAAATCTGTTGTATTTGAGAAAAGGACTGACAAGAAGTATTGCGTTGAGGCGTACTTTGCTCGGGCAATGCTGATGGTGACCAAAGAGGACTATTTTTCCATGGATTCTTTTTACCATGTTATGAGTTTCAAGGATCCATTCGATGCTCTTGTTGAGTCCCCGAATTCCAACTTTGGAAAATTCTGCCGAGAAAAGTATCTGGTTGCTGTACCAAGTAATATGGAGGATTCCTTGTTTGGAAATTTGGATCACAGGGCATTTGTCAAGATGGGCGGTCATCCAAGGACACAATTTTACCAGACATTTGCAAGAATGGCTAGATATGTCTGGGCATTGCTCACCATTGCTCGCTTCTTGAAACCAATGGCTGAGATGTTCTTTGTCAAGAGTGGCGTTCAGTTTCAAAAGAAGCACATGGAAAGTGTACCAGCTAAGCTGACCACAGAGGAAGCAAAGATCAGTGTTGGGTTTACAGTAATGCCGGGCTTTAAGATCGGATGCACTGTCATCAGGTGCAGGGTCTACCTGTCCATGCTCAACACAAGAGACTCCTAAAAACACATTATATAACTACAGCATTAGGTAAGCAAAATGCAGTAGCTTTATAGTACTCCATAGTTCTATAAATAAGCTTACAGTTGGAAGCTCCTCCTGTATTATGATAGGAACATGAGCTAATAGATGACTCAAGAGTACTAACTTGTTGTAAAGTCTTATGCTACTATATAAACATTTTCAGTAGTTTGCTCTGATCTTTATGGGTCATGGCGCCGTTCATGATCTACTTGAGTACACTGAAGAAATTGAACTTATGGAATGCGCTGATGCTCAGTATATACCAATTCATTTTAAAAATTGTGCACAAGGAAAGTTTGGCCCTTTGAAGCCAGAACGCTACCTGTTGTATGTAACCATGAGTGAAACAATTATATAGTTCATCTGGCGAAGATTTTGGCAAAGAAGTTTGTTGGTTTTGGGTTCTCCAAGCATGCCACATGAGCATATCTTCCTAGTTTGTCAACCTGCCTTGGCTCCCCCCTTGTGTCCTTCTTGCAGATCTTGCAGGTCTTATCGACCCAACCTTCCTCCACGTACTGTCCATCGACTGAATTTGAAACCAATTTGGTTTGTCAGTATTCGGTAACTTGATATTCTTTCTCTTGTTCAAAAAAGAATAACCAAAACTTTGTGTGTGATAATATATTTTCAGTAGGCACTATTTTTTTTAGAAAGGACCAATAGGCACTATTTTCATCATACTGCAATTGTTTTTGACGTATCACACTATACAGCTTATTCAGCCATGCGGTGTTTATCTGAATATCAGTAGACAATACACGCGAATATTCACTTGGCATTTAATTATTCTCATGAGAAAGGTATAGATGAGATACCATCAACATATGACTTGAAGAAATCCTGGTAGGTGCCACCAATCTTCCGCCTCAGTGCTCCATACTTAATTGCAAATCAAACAAGCGTATGAAAAAATAAATCAGACTACTGATTTTAACATTATCGATCCACGGTTGCTTTGCATCAGTGGTTGTGGTTCCATACCTGTTCCCTCGTCATCCTCCCTCCAGCTTTGGTGGACTCCCTGGCCTCATACAGCAGCTCGGCATCCTTCTCCGACCGGACCTGCGAGAAGTCCAGCGCCTCGGTGATGCTTCCGAACAGCGACTGCTTGTTGCCCTCCTCCTCATTTCCCTTTGCGTAAGCTATAACTGATCTGGGGACACCACTGCTTGGCCTGATTTGGTGAGCTTCAAACGAGGAGCTCTTGGAAGGGGTCAGCGGAAGAGCCCTCATGGCCATTGCTTCAGGAATCAGTAGTTCAGGTGCAAGTGGTTTCTGCACAAGTATGTACAGGCTCGCCGAGCGATCGGGCCGTTATATACGGAGGACCATTTGGGGTGCGGACAAGCAGCGGCAGCGCATCAGTTCTGTGGTGGCTACAAGGCTACGTGGTGCAAGGCAAGGCCTGCTGAAACGAGAGGGGAATTCTGGCCCAGTGCGACGTGGGTGTGTTCAGGCTTCAGACATGAGGAGGGCGCTGCTGCGTATTGCTGTTGCCTGCCTGCAGCGCTGTGTGTGGCCCAGGATGTAGAGGAAGAGGATTGCCGGAGCTAGTGACTGAGAACTGGGCTGCGTGGCTGGTTTACCTGAAGTTTACAGAAAGGGATATTTGTGGAGCAGAGAAACACTCTGCATGATTAGGCAGAAAAGGGAAAAAAATACTTGAGCATAGTCTTCCTGTCCACGTATCTGATTCTCTGAAAGGGGACATTTGTGCATGGGATCCTTACTTTCAGTTTTTGTGAAGATGGAGATGCTGTTTCCAGGCTGAGCTTTGCTCGGTGCCTGCATTCGCTAGCTTGAAAGTAACCATGTGCACCGTGCACGGTATCATCAAAGGCCTCAGTTATAGACGTGATTTGTTTATCTACTTTGCTTGACCTGGCTGTCTCCCGATAAGTACAAGGTGCAACACTGACAATCTGACATAGAGCCCCGAGAAGGCCTGACTTTGCTTTTAACTCGGATGAGTTCAGCTCTAGAAAGCAACTTCTATCAAGCTCTAGGTGGTTATTCTAATCTAGGATCTCCAATTACTCGTGCATAATGTCTAGATGCTGGGCACGGCGTGTGCTACCCTTGACCTTCCGGATCAAAAGAATATAATTGCTGCATGCAGCCTTTTCAGTTTATTAATGGACAGTTATGTTTGCTAAGAAGCTAGCTGATGAGTGACTCGGCAGGAGTATTTCAGATTAGATGGTTTGATAGTTGAAGGTGAGTGATCACTTGAAAAACATTTGGGCAGACCACTGAGCATGACTGCATGCCGCTTTGGCGCCCCAGGTGAAGGCTGAAGGCAACAAGCATGTGGACCTCAGGTGCCGCAATCTCCATGATGGCCTGCCCCGTAGCAATGTCCGTCCCCGCTTGATTGATTCCATCCCCCATCAGATCGTCGTAGGCTCGTAGCATCAGCATTCAGCAGCATCAATGCTGAAACAATCATGGCGCCATGCATGCCGCCGTGACACACACTCGCCCCTTTCGTTTGTCGCCGGCAGGGGCCCTTTGGATCGGATCAACGTCACACAACGCCCCGGCGAACAGTTGCCGATCCTTTTCTATCATATGGTCGTCGCGAGGATTTAAGCGACGGGCCTTGCTCTGTGACGGAACCCTTTGCTTCAGTCAGTATTCACACAAGGATGGATGGGTCGCCATTGTTCAGGGATACTGCTTGTGATGTTTCTTGGAGACAAATGACGAGAGACCAAGAATATTTTGGGGCTACTTAAACCACCTCTGATCGACCACTGGAATGGCAATTGGCAACGATCAAGAAGAATTGGACCACCGGTATGCATGGTGAGCTGGATGTTAGTTGATCTCCACCAATAGGCCCAACGGTCTATTGGGCCCTTGATCTGCGCCCTGATCGGAGACGCCCAACCCTAATACGGTTGGTGGGCCCCTGTCGCACAGCACTATAAAGATAGGTGGGGTTCACGGCTCTAACTACGAGATTGATCGGAGCCGCCATAACCACCTACAGAGAAACCTAATTCGATCTAAAGAAAGGTGCTGCCAGCGACGAGAAGCCTCACCAACTCCATCGTCGCCTCTGCACTGACATCGCCGTCACCACTGGACTCGGGTCACCGTCGCCACTGGACCTCGCCATCACTACGCTGGACTCCACAACGCCGAGCTGCCACAACGCCGGCGTCCAAGCCGCTGCGCGCGCCATGGATCGAATGATGACCTAGGGCGGGGTACATCAAGAGTTTCCCCATCTAAGTAAGAGGCTTACCCTTGATCTACATTACAGAGAGGTATTTTGATCCTAACAATGGTATCGGAGTTAAGGTTGCCGGTGTGTAGATCTAGTATGGGGTAAAGCATTGAAAAGAAATCAAAGAAATCACAAGGGTTTGATCTGTTTTCGGAATAAAACCCTAACCCTAACCGGGTAAAAGAAAATTAAAAAGAGACCGGGGGTGGCGGACGTCACTGAACTTCCGGTCACCACCGCCACCGCGCGGCGCGCGGTAAGAAAAGAACAGACCTCCTTTCGGATCTGAGCAGACAAAAGGGGTTCCCTAACCCTAACACTAACTGGGTGAAGGAAAGAACAAAAGAAGAGGGATTCGGCCTAGAAGAGAATCAAAGCTGAACCCTAACCCTACAAAGCACTCACTAGGGAAGAAGAACAGTGACTCCAGTGAGTCAAACCCCAACCCCAAATCGGTTCAACTCCAAAAGAAAAAGAAAGAAGATCCAAAAGAGAAGAAGGGGAAGAGGGGAAGGGGCTTATCTCGCAGATCTCGAATCAAAACCGAATCGGGTTCAACCGAACCCTAACTCTAACTCGCGACGAGGAAGGGGAAGAGAGCGATTCAGTACAAATAGAAAAGAAAAGAAATCAAATGAAAGAGATGAACTAAATCGAATGAAACAAATCGGGGAAAAAAAACCCTAACCCTAGATCCCCAAATCGGTTGAATCCGAGAAGAACAAACAAGATCCAAATCGGAGAAGAAAGGGGAAAAGGGGAAGGGGTCTACCTCGCCGTGCACCGCGCTGCCACCTCGTCGGCGCGTGAGAAGAAGCCACCGCTGCCGCTAGGGCACGACACCCACCGGCGCGGCTGTTGCGAAGCCTCTGGCGTAGGGCGTCGTGGCCAGACCGCTTGACGGCGGCGCGCTCACCCGCTGGGGAGCGCACACGCCGGCGAGGGGGCCGGCGACGGCGCCATGGCTCTGCCGTCCTTGCTCGCTCTCGCTCGGTGTCATGGATGCGCTGAGAGAGGAGAGGAGAGCGGTGAAGAGCGAGCGAAGAGAGAGAAGCAGAGAATGTGAAATAAGATAGGGTTTCGGGTGAGATGGCCGCGGCGGCGGTTTTTTTGTTCGCTCGAGAACCACGCACAGCCATCGGATCTGATCCAACGGCGACAAGAGAACGGGCCAGAATCGGCCCAGGCGGGCGAGGACTTTCTCGGGCCAGGCCCAGGTTGCGGCCTGGGCGCGGGGGAGGCGCAGCGAGCGGACGTGCGTGCAAAATGGGCATGGGCTGCGCTGGCGTGTTGCTGGGCCGCGAGCACTGCTGCGCCGCTGGGCCGTTTTACTGCTGCAGCAGGCCGGGCCAGAGGAATAGCATGAATAGATTTGAAGTTTATTTAATTTTTAGAAGCAGATTTCGATGAATTGTCTAGTTTAATATCTTTGTTAAAATTTGATCCAACGGGATAATTTTTTAGAGAATATTTGAGAAAAGTTTAATGCTTCTGAAACATAGATAATGAATTTTTCATGTTTCCGCTGCTAAAGAAATTATTTATTCTCCAGTTATTTTGAACCAACGTGATATTTAATTGGAAAAAAGAGATTTTCACATGATTATGATGTTGTTATTTTCTGACCAATGTTGTTAATAATAATGTCGTAATTTTAATGATTTATGCATTAATTATATTTCTGCCCAACGGTGATGTAGAATTAATGTATAAGAACAGCTGTATGTTTTGATTTTGACCAACGTTGGAATCAAGGCATGCAATTGTTGTTATTTTTTTATGTTAAGAAAAAGTTTGACATGGCCTTCATCTTGACTAAGGTGGACTAGGTAGTCACCTCACCGTGTTTCACATGGCTTGTGGCACCGGTGAGGGAGACAAACGAGGATGATGCCGCTTGGGCAACTAAAGAGAAGGATTTTGAATCCCAAAAGATGTCCTATGACCTTGAGCATAGGAAGTGGGTCACTACCAACAAGATCTGTTTGGCTGTGATAAAGAATATGATTAAGCCTGCAATTGTGGGCTCAATCCCAGAGTATGACACTGTCACCGAGTACCTCGATAGAATAAAGAGTTAGTTCACTGGTTCTTCAAAGATATATGCTACCCAGCTGATAAAAGCAACTGATGACAGAGTGTTACTCTGAAAATGGTGGATACGGGAGCTCACAATGCGTCGTCGAAATTATGGCATTGTCGACGAGGCCATACTTCAAGGGGGAGAATAGAAAGACTAGTTAAGAATAATATTCTTCCTCCATTAGAGCTCTCAGATTTAGAATAATGCAGAGAATGCATAAAAGGAAAGTATATAAAGAAAATTAAGAAAGATGTCAAATAAAGCGTAGGAATTTTACAGATTACTCGCACAGACATTTGTGGTCCGTTTTCTGTAAAGAGTGTGGATGGTTATGATTCGTTCATAACATTCACAGATGATTACTCCCATTGTGGCTACATTTATCCAATCAAAGAAAGAAAAGAAGCATTGGATAAATTTAAGATATTTAAGGCTGAAGTTGAAAACCAACATAATTTAAAGATTAAGATATTCAGGTCTGACCATGAGTGGAGTACTATGGTCGACATACCCCATATGGCCAAGTTCCTAGACCTTTTGCAAGGTTCTTATAGAAGAATGGCAAAGTAGCCCAGTATTCTATACCGGGCGAACCTCAGTAGAATGGAGTAGCTGAAAGTCATAATCGTACCCCGATGGATATGGTGCGCAGTATGATAAGTTACTCCACCTTATCGTTGAGCCTATGGATAGAGGCGTTAAAAATCACCATTCATATTCTCAATAGAGTACCAAGTAAGTCGGTGCCCAAAACATTGTATGAGTTGTGGACAGGAAGAGTACCCTCATTAAACCACTTACGTGTGTGGGGGAGTCCTGCTGAGGCTAAAGTATTTAACCCAAATATTGGGAAGCTAGATCCTAAAATAGTAAGTTATCATTTTATTGGCTACCCAGAAAAGTCAAAATGTTTTCGTTTCTACTGTCCAGACAGACATATAAAGTTTGTGGAAACGAGACACGTTGTCTTCCTAAAGGATGAAATGATAAGGGGGAGCATGGTACCTCGAAAAATTGACCTTGAAGAGAAGCGGGTGTATGCGCCCAATCCGATGATTCATGAGCCAATTTTCTCACTACCTGCTGTCGCTGCATCGACAGTGCAAGATACTGTGGTGCCAGCACATGTTGTTATTCCGTCTGTGGCAACAATGAATGACGAGTAGGATCATGTTCTTCAGGATCCTATAGAACCTATTGCCACACATGAGGGGGAGCAACAACAACCTCAAACAGAAGATGTGTCAAATATGGAGACCCCTAAAAGGTCTCAAAGAGTTAGAAATCAGCTATTTCTGCTGACTATGAAGTATACAATACTGAGGAATTTCAAATGGAGGATGATCCCACCTCATTTGAATAAGCCATGAGAAGTGATCATTCATCAAAGTGGTTTGAGGCCATGGAAGATGAAATGCTAATAAAGTTTGGGACTTGAAAATAATTCCTAAAGGAGCCAAAACAGTAGACTGTAAATGGGTCTACAAAACAAAAACTTGACTCTCAAAGGAATATAGAGAGATATAAAACGCGACTTGTGGCAAAAGGCTTTACGTAAAGAGAAGGCATTGATTACAATGAGACATTTTCTCCAGTCTTATGTAAGGATTCCTTCAGAATCATAATGACATTAGTGGCACATTACGATTTAGAATTACATCAGATGGATATAAAGACGTCATTTCTCAACAGGGACTTGTAGGAAAATGTTTACATGGTACAACCGAAAGGTTTTGTCATAAAAGGAAAAGAACGAATGAGATGCCGCCTAAAGAAATCCATTTATGGATTAAAACAAGCTTCAAGACAATAGTACTTGAAGTTTGATCAGACGATAAGAAATTTTAGGTTTAAAGAGAATATAGAGGACAATTGTGTCAATGCAAAGTTTAAGAATGGGAAGTTTATCTTTCTTGTCCTGTATGTGGATGATATCTTACGTGCTAGTAGTGATGTCAGTCTACTACTGGAGACAAAGAAGTTTTGTCCTCAAAATTTGATATGAAAGATCTTGGTGAAGCTTCGTTCGTTCTAGGGATCGAGATTCACCGAGATAGAAGTAAAGGGGTATTAGGACTGTCACAAAAGGCATACATGGAAAGGATCTTAAAGAAATTCAGTATGCACAAATGTAGTCCCTCACCTGCTCCCATAGTCAAGAGCGACAGATATGGGGATTTTCAATATCCCAGGAACCAGTATGAGATCGATCAAATTGAAAATGGTTTCATATGCTTCAGTTGTCGAAAGCTTGCAATATGCTCAAGTATGTACACACCCTGACTTGGCATTTGTTACCGGGTTACTTGGCAGATTTCAGAGCAATCCTAGAACAGGACACTGGAAATTAATAAAGAAAGTCTTGCGTTATTTACAAGGAACGAAATGCCTCATGATGACATATAGAAGATCTTATTCACTCCATATAGTGGGATATTCAGATTCTGATTATGCGGGAGATGATAGAAAATCCACGTCTAGACGTGTATTCACTCTAGCAAGGGAAGCTATTTCATGAAAAAACTCAAAGCAAACCGTCATTACATCGTCCACAATGTATGCCGAGTTTGTAGCGTGTTATAAGGCAACGGGGCAGGTGAACTGGCTAAAGAAGTTCATACCCCGTTTAAAGGTGGTTGACAACATCTATAGACCACTTAAGTTATACTGCGATCATAATTCGGCAGTACAGTATGTTCACAACAATAAGTTAAGTGGTGCTGCCAAACACATTGACATAAAGTATTATGTTGTGAAAGATAAAGTCTGGGATCATGTCATTAGTCTTGAGCATATAAGTACTGAAAAGATGCTCGTGGATCCACTTACAGAAGGCTTACCACCCAATGTGTTCAGAGAACATGTAGCTAGCATGGGTTTAAGGGAAAGCCTAAAATTCCTGGATAAAAGAAGGCCCAAAGTTAAGTATCTATTTCAGAATAGAGTGGTGTGTTGTAGCTGTTAAATCTATCGGAAATTGACCGTGACGATGAAACATGCTCTATGCACTAATCTGTAATAGAATGAACAAAAGTAAAGGATATGAAATTGGAAAATGGTAGTGAGATCAAATGAGAGAATGTTAGTTGATCTCCACCAATAGGCCCAACAGTCTATTTGGCCCTTGGATCTGCGCCTTGATCGGGGGCGTCCAACCCTAATACGGTTGGTGGGCCTCTGTCGCACAGCACTATAAAGATAGGTGGGGTTCACGGCTCTAACTACGAGATTGACCGGAGTCGCCGTAACCACCTACAGAGAAACATAATCCAATCTAAAGAAGGGTGCTGCCAGCGACGGGAAGCCCCACCGACTCCGTCGTCGCCTCTGCACTGACATCGCCGTCACCACTGCACTCGGGTCACCGTCGCCACTGGACCTCGCCATCACTACGCTGGACTCCACAACACCAAGCTGCCACGACGCCGGCGTCCAAGCCGCTGACCTAGGGCGAGGTACATTAAGAGTTTCCTCATCTAAGTAAGAGGCTTACCCTTGGTATTTTGATCCTAACACTGGACACCAAAGATTAACGGGAGATTAGTCGCAGGCTTCGCTGCTGCGGCGGCTTTGTGTCATTGAATAACCGCCGGCCCGGAGTCTGCGCCTGCACGTTCGTCGTCGTCGTCCCGGCTCTACCGCGTCGGCGCGTCGCTCCCATCCCCAGTCTCCCGCTAGGCTTTATGGGCGTCGCACACTTGCACGTGTGTTGTCACGTCAGGTCAAAGCCTACCCGGACAGGAATTGTCCTCTCGCCGTCTACGACTACGAGTCTACTACCCCTACCAGTACCAGTACATTTTGGTAGTATACACGAGTACGGGTGCTATCATAATAGTACTACTAGTACGTAGTACGTGCGTGCCACCAGGTGTTCCTTCATTCACTTTGACAAGGGCTCGTGTTTTTGCTGGCGCTGGCCTAACTTTTCCATCATTTTGTTTCTTGGTACCAGCAAGATGCCGCAGGCAGGTTCATAGATCTTGTAATGGTACTTGGATGGATAAAATCTCTATCTCTACCATTGGTCCCGGCACATTTTCAGGACCCAAGTTCGTGGCTTACTACCTCATTACACACACACCACCCAGAAAACGACTGGAACACGCTTATAATCCCCAGCTAGAGGGCAGGACCAGGACCATTACGAGCTCCGGGTCATGACGCGCGCTAGCTATACGCCTATACGTACTGGTATTGCGTTCCTTTCCGTCGCGCTGAAAGCATCCGTATTCCAAATTTCCTATGCGTATATATGTACCGTATCGCAGCAGCAGGTATTAGGTCCACATCACCAGCCGGGACTAGAGGACACGGCCCTGGCGGTCGACGTACGCTATGCTCCAACCGGCGCTGTCCCCCCGGGCCATGCATGCACCTTCCGTCCACGTACGTTCCTAATTGCTCGGTGACGAGCGAATCGATCAGGACCAGACACGCTAATCTCGTGACGAAAACAGGCCTTAATCACAGCAACGCCCAGCTCGTCTGCAGGCTGCAGCCATTTTATCAGGCTTCGACGTCCCTGTCATTGTCAACGGATCGGAGGGCCGCCGGGCATGCCGAATCTTGAGATTGACCGGTGAGGGCGCGACACCGCGCGCTCGTAGTTAATTAGGAGTAGGAGCCCCGGGAAAGATGGCACGGGGGAGCTTAAACTAATACCGTCTTGCCGTCGCGTAATGCGGCGGGCAAGGGGATACCAGCAGGGCCTGTGCGAGGCAGCCGGTGCCCTTCGTGTTTTCGCTTGCTTCCGCGCGGGCGACTAAACAAAACCCCATCGGCCGTCCATGGGGACATGTTAGCAGCACCAGCAGCAGAGTAGGCCGTGGGAGGTGCGCGATGCTGCTGCCGCGCCCGCTCACCGCAACGCCCGACAGGCCGGGTAAAATAATCCCGCGGGCCGCGTACGTGCTGTCCCCCGGCGACGGCGGCGGCTGATCTTGGTTCTTGGGTGATTTTCCTAGGCGACGCGTCCGTGCGCGGGAGCGAGGGATGACTGGATGAGAGGCGTCGGCGTCGCTGCCCACGCGATCGGCGTCACTGCCCCCGGGCGGTGAGATGCCGTCGCCACCACCGGTGACGGTGAGGAAAACGCGGCTCGCCCACCTCTGTATTGTATTCTATCGCGGATACCATGTTTTCAAGAGGAATATATTCCATTTCAGAATCGCAGTACCTTGATTTAGGGATTTGGATAACATGGTTGCCTCGCAATGGATCGTACAGCTCTCCTCTCTCTTTCTCCCGTATACAAAAAAAAAACATATTTGGCCATGTTTGCTGGTCTTACGAGCCGTACTATTTCAGCTAATGAATAGTGCTTTTCTTTCGCAACAAATCAGCGAACAGTACTTTCAGCTATGACTTTTCAGCAAAGCGAATAGGACCTTTTTTTTTGTCTCTCGGAAAACGGCTGATAAGCCGGCTGAAGCTAATTTATTGTTAGGGGAAAACACTGTTCTAGGGGCAGGGCTAACGCCCGGATCTCTGGACGTGGCTTCGACGCCTGCACCGGTGGCACATCGAACTCCTCCGTGCTCACACAGATCCCGCGCCAGCGATCGTGTCCGGAAGCCCGTGACCCATCTCGTGCCAACGACTGCGTCCGGCCACACACGACCCATCCCACACCTCAATCCATCTCGGCTGCGCCCCCGCGTTGAGCCTGCCACGCTCCTTCCCCGCACGACCCATCCCACACCTCAATCCATCCCGGCTGCGCCCCCGCGTTGAGCCTGCCGCACTCCTTCCCCGACACGCCTCGCTCCTCCCCCAGCCGAGCCTATGCTTCTCCCCTCATCGGGCGCCATCCCCCGTCGTGCCCTAGTCCTCCGCCGCACTATCTCGGTCGTGCTACTTCCACATCCTAATGTATCATCTCCTCTGCAACATTCGTCCGACCGTTGCAACACATGCAGCATACTCTTGAAACATACCTATGTAATATTGCAACATCAAGATGAAACGCTTGCAACATGCGTCTGAAAAACAGCTGAAACATTTGGAACATACGTCTGAAACAGCTGAAGCATGTGGAACATACACTTGAAACATACTTATGTAGCTATTGCAACATATGCAACACCAGATCCTTTTCCAACATCCAGATGAAACACGTTAAACATAAAGATGAAACACATGAAACAAACATCTGAATCGCGTAGAACATACGGTTGCAAAAAGGCTCGTCGATGCAGAGCTCAATGCTAGCGCGGAGTTTGATGCCACGGAGTGACACGAAGGGCGGCGCTAGTCCAGCAGCGAGGCACGAGCCTCGGCAGTGGTAGCAGCAGGCGGATGGCGCACGCGGCCGCGAAGGTCAGCGCTTGTCTAGGCGGAAGGCACGATTCCAAGCAAGAGGCGCGGTGGAGGCAGCATATCCACGTCGATGGGACGCACGATGAGCGGGGCGGGCGACGGGAGAGAGCGCGCATCGTGGACGGGGTGCGCGTGGCGGGCATGAAAGAGCAACGCGAGAGGGAACAACGAGGTGGGGTGTCGTACGGCGTCCAGGTCGGAGGCCAGCGCTCGAGCAGGGCAGGGCTAGCGACTGGACGTCTGGACATAGCTTCAACGCCTGCATCGGTGGCGCATCGGACGCCTCCGTGCTCGTAGAGATCCCGCGCCAGCGATCACGTCCGGTAGCCCGTGGCCCATATCACGCAAGCGACTACGTCCGGCCACACGCAACCCATCCCGCGCCTCAATCCCATCTCAGTTGCACCCCCGTGTTGAGCCTACCACGCTCCTTCCCCACCACGTGTCGCTCCTTCCCCGCCGCACCACGCTCCACGCACCATCCCCGACCACGCCCCCGTCCTCCGCCACGCTGTCTCGGCCGCACCCCTTCCCCGTCCTAATGTCTCATCTCCTCTACAACATCTTTCCGACCGTTGCAACATACGCAGTATACTCTTGAAACATAACGTATAGTCATTGCAATATCTAGATGAAACGTCTAAAACATTTAGAACATACATTTGCAACATACATCTGAAACAGCTGAAATATGTGGAACATACACTTGAAACATACGCATGTAGCTATTGCAACATATGCAACTCCAATTCCTTTTGCAACATCCAGATGAAACACATAGAACATAAAGATGAAACATACATCTGAATCGCGTGAAACATACGATTCCAAAAGGCTCGTCGACGCGGAGCTCGATGCTAGTGCGGAGTTCGATGCCAAGGAGTGACGCGGAGGGCGGTGCTAGTCCAGCCGAGAGGCATAGGCTCGGCAGTGGTTGTAGCAGGCAGATGGCGCGCGCGGCCATGGAGGGCGGCGCTAGTCTGCGTGGGAGGTGCGATTCCGAGCGCATGGCGCAGTGGCGGAGCTTGTTGATTTTGGCTCCTAGGGCCACTGTCAAAGTGCATATATGTTCTGCACCGGATTAAAATACTAACCACACCGGACCCAATAATAATGATAGATAATAAACTAGCCTATAAATGTATAAATTTAGATGATATCTCAATTCCATGTTCGAATACACAACATAATTGATACAAATTATTTTCATCTTTGATGCTTGCAAAGATATCTAGTTTAACAGAACAAATCGTCCTATAATTCTACCAATTACCCCCTTCGACAATCTTATTCCTCGACTCAGACTTGACAAATATCAACATAATAATCAATTATTCATTTAGGAATTTCTAGATCGGGGAGAGTTAAACTTTAAAACAAAACTCAGATTTTAGAATGGGGAAGAATTACCTAGGCTTAGTCAGTTAACCCTCTTGCAATCAGTGAGTAATAATAGTCTAACAGAGCACAGAGGCATAGACCAGTACTATGTACTCCAGCACACCATAGAGATAGAGGCGCTTGTGGCATGCGCCTGCCTGTTGCGCTGTTGCCGCCTGCTTGCACCAAAATGCTGGCCTACCGGGCACGGGACGCCATCTAGTGTGGCCTATGGCCAGGCCTAGGCGGCCGCCGCCGTGCTGGGCGGCAGAGCAGTTGTGCCGGGGCTAGAAGAACTAGCGCGTGGAGAACCAATGTCCGATGGGACCACAGGAGGACGACAGACAATGAGCGAGGGCCGAGGGTGGACCGACGCTTGGCTCTCGGTGGAGGATGGCCGCCGGCGCTAGGGTTAGCAGCAACTCAGAACGCAGAGTGGGAGAGGAAGTGATGTGGCAGAACCGCCCGAAATAACACACTTACGGAGGCGCTCGTCTTCCACCAGACACTAAGCACTCTGAAAGCAAGCTACATCGGGCGGTATCCGTCGGGCACACCCCAATGGAGAACCCGAAATATCCACATTTTCCCCCAAGGATCCAATAATGAGAACGAGTTACAATACTTAATCCATTTCATACATCCAGAGTTCGTAAAAAAGTACATTATTATATTTCCAAAGTCAGAGTGCGGAATAGTAAACAGCGGAATAAAAATAAACGTCTAGTGATAAAGAACAAGAATCCGTTTGTGCCCACCAGAAGAATCCTTCACACAAAGGTCCTCCTCAAGCGTTACCTACAACAAGGGTAAATAAACCCTAAGTACAAAATGTGCTCGCAAGACTTATCCAAATAGTGGGAATAGTTTTCCGACTCCAAGGGATATGCAAAGCTTTATGGTTTACTGGTTCCCTTTTTGCAGAAAGCAATACTAATAGTGAGTCCTTATTTATGTTATTATTATCAGCCATGATTAATTCATTATCTAACCATTTTATGTAAGCACCTATTCTACTTTCAAGCAAGAGTTGAGCAATCAATTCCCTTTCTTCACCTTTCATCTTTCAGTTCTTACTATGGTGCTAGACCCAAAACAAGTTGTACCGGATCGCCCGGTGATTCGCGAATCAATGCCTCCAGTTGGGTACCCAAAAACACATGCCCCGCTTGTACCTCAGACCAAAGGAGGACCAACCCATCACCCTCCTGTCATAGGGTCTAGGTCCCCGTCTAAACTTAAACTCCAAGCCCCTGCTTCTAAGTCTTGGACTTAGTGCGGTGCAGGGACCTCCACCATCCCCGCCTCCAATCAGTCAGTCCAGAAAGAGCCAGAACCTACGACAAAAGAGCAACAAGTCTTCCCTGCGCCCATACCCAAGTATGTGCTTGGGATAATAAATCTGTGACTTGCCTCGAGACTTATGCAACGGCTGGTCCTTAACCGACACAAACAGGGAAAAAGTGTAATCAAGCTATGCCCTGTTGGCCGCAGGACAAAACCTCTTACACCCACCAGTACCCAAACCATATCCCTGCCCAGTCACCACTTTTTCTTTCTCCCAAACCATATCCCTGCCCAGTCACCACTTTTTCTTTCCACCATTTTATCATGAGTGGTCATAATTATCACCTATTGTGAGTAACGGTAGGTTACTCACGCTACCGAAATTCTGAGCATAGCAGCTACTCGACCTATACTAGTAGGACTCATAGGTAGATAGATTTATGCACATAGTTTCCATAAAATATCTGTAACGTAAATGCACATCATATATGTTCAGTGATTATTTAAAATAAGGGTCGTGCACCGGGGCTTGTCTTGGACAGGCGGTGGGTCAACAAAGTCAACACCAAAAGGCTCTGGGGCTCCCTCATGCACGAGGATCTCCTCCTCGTATTCCTCAATGGCCTTCTCGTAGTCATGTTCGTCCACGAGCACGAACTCTACCAACTTGTGCACGAACTCTACCAACTTGTGATCTACATGCATGAAATAATGATGCAACACTTAGTAATACGGCAACAGAAGCTCGTAAAATAAAATACATCTATCAAGCTACTAAGCTAGTCCTACAGACTAAGGTGCTAAGTTACCTACTGTTAACACTAACAAGTATACCGCATGACATATATTATCTTCGCAACTAAAGGTATTCTTACTCTTAATACCGATTTACTCTATATATGATTAAACAGGGGTACTAGCTACTCTATTTATCAACCTACTCTAGGGCTACAAAAATTACAGTGAGTACATAATAATCTAACGATCTTACTGTAAAAATTTCATGGCTAAAAATATCGTCAATTTGCCACAAAAATTCCTACAAATATTAACCTACATAATACTAAGCTTTCTAAATCAAATTTATGAACCTATCCTTATCACAGCTAACTGTAAACTAACTACACTAATAGATAGATGGCATTTTTGTGAACCTAACAAATTTTGTTTCATTATTTTTTAACATCTATAAGATTTACTACAATTTATCAAAATTTAGCTCAAAACTAAATTGAATAAGCATTCATAACTTTACTGGAAATTGGAAAACCTAATTCTACCGCGCGACCCAAGACGCGAGCGGCTCGGCCCAGTTCGGCGCAACGCGCGTGCGCGCGCGACGCACGGCGCGGCCCATGTGGGGTGCGGCCCAGCCGGGCACCGACGGCCCACAACGGGGAGGCCCACGCGCTTTGGCTGTTTTGCGAAACGGCCCTGACCTAAGGGCAAATCACTCTAAGACCCACGTCCTACACTCATCTACTTCGCAGATAAGCCCTCGAAACAACCTATCTTCGCAACGATGATACCCTCGGGCACCCGCGCGCGCATCGGCGTGGCGGCGCTGGCACAGGGCGGTTACGTCGGCCAGACCAGCCCTTCCCCGCCCTATCTACGGAGCCAATACCTTACTAGGCTTGAACGCGAAGCACTGGACGAAGGAAGCGCGAGCTGGGACGCCGCAGCAAGGCCGGTCCACGGCGGCAGAGCTCCTGCAATCACGGCGGTGGCGTTCCGGTGAGTTACGACAACGCCGGATAAATTGGGATAGCTAGTGAGCTCAAGGAACTCACCACGGAACCAATCAAGGCGGTGGTTTGACTGGAGGTGGCCCGAGCCAAGCTGGCCGAGTGCGCACGGACGGTGCGGTGGCGCACGGCGGTGGCAAGGCTGCGTCAGGGAAGGCTAGACGGTGGTAGCGATTAGGCAAAGGTGCGTAGGGTGACGAGTAGGTGGAGGCGAAGTTAGCGGTGCGACGAATTGACACGAGTTGCGCTGGATAGGGAGCTTGCCTTCGATGCATGCCACGGCGGTCTTAACGACCCGGTGAGAGGAAAACTCCGAATTGTAGCATGGCACAGCAAGGCTCGCTGCAAGGTGGGGTCGGGCGGTTGGCTGACTACACGACGGAGTTGTGGACGGGGTTAATTGAACTGAGGTGGCTCCACTACGACGAATTTAGAGGAGCAGATCCGGCGACCACGGCGCCAGAGAAACAGGGGAGACAGGCATGGCGTGGCTCGTCGCTGCCGTGGCGGGACGCGGCTATCACTTTGGTGCACAATCACGTACGGCTACAGGGCGATGAGGAAACGACCAACGCGTTAAGGACAGTGGGCCGCACGACCATAATTTGCAAACCGATGACGACGGCTCGGCTCTGTGTGCCGTAGTGGCGTGGCGCTGGGCAGGGGAGGCAGCAGCGCAGCGTCACGATGAGCGTGAACACGATGGCAAGGCAGGCGGGCAAGGTGACGTGCGGGCAGGGCCAAGTGTGGCCACACGCTCACGGCACCGCACAGGCGAGCGCGAGGCGGTAGGACGGCAGGCGGACACGACGGCGGTGGCAGAGTGCACGTGGGCGACTTCGCACAAGCGGCCACGGCTAGCAGCAGCGTAGTGGCGCGACGCGCGGGGTCAGCGACACGGTGAAGCGGCGCGAGTGGCCAAGCCAGGGCAACAGGCCCGCGACGACGGCGGTGTTGGCCGAGCGGCCAGGTCACTGGGCGCGACGTGCGCGTGCGTGTGCGTGTGCGTGTGTGGGTGCTTGCACAAGCGCGGCAGTGGTGGTGCGGGCCCGCATGGCGGTGTGCGCGTGCGCGCCAGGAGCAGGCCAGTGCCGCGCGGCAAGCCGAACCGCGGTCTGCTGACCACGGCCAGACACTGCTCCCGCTCGGGAATGTGCCTTGCACGCTTTTTAAAGCGTGCCCAAAACCCACCTCAATGCTTCAATTGCTAAACCAACTATTTTACGTTCGAGATGGTATATCAAACAACTAAAACAAACCCTAATACCATGCCACTACTTAACCCGATCCTCCTATAAAAATTCTCAAACTTAGCTTCGTCGACTCATTTTCCGACTTAAGAAACTGACTAAGTTTTTGTTCGGATTCGCGAAGTTTCCAAGCTATTAAGTAAGCTATCTAGCGAATCCCGTTCTCGGCCGTAAGTATTTCATCGTCACCTACGAAGTTTGTACTACAAACTTTATTAAAGTGCCGGGTATGCGTTCTATAGCATTTTCGTTCAATAAAAATTCGTTTAGAACTCTAAGCGATATAACGCGACATAAAATATAACATTCGTTTCGCGTTTCCGATAAACGTTTCAAGTCACAGGAATTTATTTACACATTATATTTCATACACTATCACATAAACATGATGCACATACAGTGTTTTAGCAAAAGATTGTACAGTGTAACAACGAGGGTGTTATAAGTGAGGAAGAGGAATGGCCGAACGGAGATGGGCGCCGCGGCCGCACCCGCGATTTCCCATCTGCGCGCTCTGCCTCTCTTCTCTCTGTGCTGGACTTCTGGGCCGTTTGGGGTGTACACAGTTGGCCCAATATCTAGAACCAAGCTGGATAACTACATATATCATAAGGGACTTTTTGGGCCACGCCTAGGGCGGTGGCCCTAGTTGCCCTAGGCCTAAATCCGCCCCTGGCGTGGCGCGGTGTAGGTGGCATATCTGCGTCGGCGGGGCGCGCGATGAGCGGAGCAAGCGACGGGAGGGAGCGCGCATCGCGGGCGTGAGAGTGGAGTGAGCGGAAGCGGCGAGGCGGACTAGGCCGTGCGGCGTCCAAATGGCCGGTCCCGGCTTTCGAGCATTATCGATCAATCAAAAGCACTATAAGCAGTCACGAATCGCTTCTCGCTGATAGTGAACATCCTTACATGATGTATCTTTCTCCGAGCCCGAGGGTAAGCCTGTGGTGCCTGTGGAGAAAACAGACGAGAAGTAACGCGAGCGTCTCGAAACAGGCGAAGTTGTGAAAACGGTGACTCGTGCTGGCTAGGGAAATCTCAGCCACACTTGCGCTGCAAGACAGTCTCGGGTCGTTTTTCACAGCGTGGTCCTGCCGAAACATTACCCAGCACGCAGGGAAGGCTGAGAATCACGTCGGTCTCCAAACAAGGCGAAGTTGTTTTTTTTATTAGTATCAAGGCCTAAACACGACGACTCTCGGACAAGAACGCTGTTGACGCGCATAATTCAATTGAAAGCCGGATGGGGAGTGAAGACACAGGAAGAAGGCTGCCATTCCTATTCCTATCTATCTACGCTACGGTCTACTACTAGTACGTCCGGGCATGGCAGTGCCGGCCCATCTCCCTCCGACTAACACTCTCTGCACCCGCCATCCCCCTATCCCTGAATTTATTTCTTATTCACCAGGCTTTCACGTCGGCAGGGCCGATCGATCGCCACACGAGAACAGTGCACGCGCTCGTTGTCTTCCGATTTTTTATAAAGACAATGCGATCCGTAACAGTAGTACACATACTAGTACAGTACAATGTGATTTGTTGATCGCCGTAGCACGAGCGACGCCAGGCGAAGGAGATCATTCCTTCGTGCGTGGCGACTGGCGAGGCTCAGTGGCCTTTTTTTTAATTTGGTCTTTTTTAAGAAATTTTAAGTTTGGCCCTTGGGAGACATAAACTTATCTTCAGACTCTGGGGTTGGCGTTAGGACTCATGGCTCCGAGGTAACACGTTTCGATGCCAAAGATCTTAGCTCCGAGGTGCCTGACCGTGCACAGCAGGGCATCCTAGGTGGCAATGAGGTAGCCGGTACCTCGGAGCCATAGATCTTGGCTCCGAGCTCGGTGCCAAGATCTGTGGCTCCGACCTCGGAGCCATGGATCTCGGCTTCGAGCTTAGAGCCATGGATCCTGACGCCGAGCATGGATTCAAAACCCACGGTTAAGTTTTCCTTGTCGAGGCTGCTTTCATTTCTTCCTCCTCCCTCTCGGGTTCTTCCTCTCCCTAACCCGTCCAATCTCTTGAATCGATGAATTTGACCTTGATACTTGGATTTGATCCATACATCTTTACGAGCAAGGTATCCTCTCTCCCCTTATCATTTTTACGCATTAATTTGGTATACATTACATCTATTTTGCAATACGTTATTACCTAATGTTTGAAGTGATTTTTTATTTTTCGTATTATTTAACGGTAGGATGCTAAAGCGTGGTAAAGCTAGTAAGCCAAGGTAATCTCTTATCATCGTGTTATATTATGTTTTCATTTAAGTGCAACAAATGGAAAAATCTTAGGTTTATGATTTAATGTTCATTGCTTTCGGTTCTTAAAACAAATTTGGTTCAATTGTAGTTATGGCCGGATGACCGGAAATGCCTTCGACCCATTACCTCTGTCTAGTGGTGTTCTAGTGCCCATGTGTTGGTGCGGTGATCCTTGCAAGCTAGCCAAGTCCGATGAAGAGGACACGTATAGGCAGAGGTATTGGATGTGTGCCAATTTTGTGTTTGAGCCTACACTTCGTCAACGCCGCATTAACAAGATGGTGATAAATTGATGTTGTGTAATAATTATTTTGTGTCAAATGAAGTCTTGCATGATTTATTTGTTTTGTAATAATTGCATTTGTTGCAGACCCCTCCATCGCTATGTGATTTTGAGCAGTGGATCGACACTGAGATCAAGCCGAAAGACAAGGAGTGGATGTAGAAATTGTTACCGTGGGAGACAGAGGGCAAGGAGATGATGGAGAAGAGATGCAGGAAGGAGGCTCTAGAAAATAAGCACAAGGAAGAGGAGGAAAGGAGGCATGTTGCAAGGACGACAACAACAATGGTGTCGGTTCACAGGAGGCACTCTGCAATGATCCATATTGCACCTGCCCTAATCTAGGAACAAGGGGCCTCCGCCGCCACCCCCGCCGCCACCACCACCAACAATGGGAGGATACTGTAGAGAAGGTGCAACACAATTTACTATATGGCCACACTATTATGACAAACCAATCTTTTTAGCGGGCCACATCTATGTGTTTGTGTATTTTTGTTTAATCACCTAAGGCATGTTAGGGTTAGTCGAAGGAACTATGTACCCTTGTTTGGTATATGTTCTCACATGCCATTTCATATGCTTGTTGTTTGCTTCAATTATCTAAGACATGTTAAGTTTAGTCTAGAACCTCTGTACCTTAGTTTGGCACATGTTATCACATGCCATTTTATGTTGAATTAGGTAATCCACTACTTCGTTACGTTTTATTTACACTACGTGAGCTCGTTTCACTACCTATGCAATATTAAACTCAATATTATGACAAAAAATAATGAAACCAACAACACTATGAAAGGTCTAATTTTAGACCATATTAATCAACATAACAACATTTGAAGTACACGAGGACAAACTAAATAACACAGAACATGTCCTAGGTACGTCCATACTTAAAGTGCATTACATGACAACATAATACAAAGTCCAATATTAGATAACATTGTTCATGAAAAATCCATAAAACTAGCAAGTCATGAAGACTACTGAGTGCAACGAGGCCACTTTCAATTCCTCTGGGCATCGGGATTCTCCTCCATCGCTGTCTTCGCTCGGAGCGCATGCTCAAGCTTCCTCTCCCTCTCTTCCCTGTACGCAGCAACACGTCTCCTTTCCTCCTCTTCCTTGTGCTTCTTTTCTAGAGCCTCCTTTCTGCGTCTCTTCTCCATTATCTCCTTGTCCTCTGTCTCCCATCGTAATAGTTCTGCATCCACTCCTTGTCTTCTGGCTTGATCTCAGTGTTGATCCATTGCTCAAAATCACAGAGCGATGGAGGGGTCTGCAACAAATGCAATTGTTACAAAACAAATAAATCATGCAAGACTTCATTTGACACAAAATAATTATTACACAACATCAATTTATCACCATCTTGTTAATGCGGCGCTGACGAAGTGTAGGCTCAAACGCAAAATTAGCACATATCCAATACCTCTGCCTATACGTGTCATCTTCATCGGACTTGGCTACCTTGCAAGGATCACCGCACCAACACATGGGCACTAGAACACCACTAGGCAGAGGCAATGGGTCGAAGGCATTTTCAGTCATCCGGCCATAACTACAATTGAACCAAATTTGTTCTAAGAACCGAAAGCGATGAACATTAAACCCTAAACCTAGAGTTTTGCATTTGTTGCACATAAATGAAAACATAATATAACACAATGATAAGAGATTACCTTGGCTTACTAGCTTTACCACGCTTTGGCATCCTACCGTTACATAATACAAAAATAAAAAAAATACTTCAAACATTAGGTAATAACGTATCTAGGGTTGTAAAATAGACGTAATATATATCAAATTAATGCATAAAAATGATAAGGGGAGAGAGAATACCTTGCTCGCAAAGATGTATGGATCAAATCCAAGTATCCAAGGTCAAATTCGTCGATTCAAGAGATTGGACGGGTTAGGAAGAGGAAGAGCCCGAGAGGGAGGAGGAAGAAATAAAAGCAGCATCGGCAAAGAAGACTTGGCCGTGTGTATTGAATCAATGTTCGGCACCCGGATCCATGGCTCCGAGCTCGGAGCCGAGATACACGGCTCCGAGGTCAGAGTCACAGATTTTGGCGCCGAGCTCGGAGCCAAGATCTGTGGCTTCGATGTACCGGCCACGTCAACGCCATCTAGGATGTCCTGCTGTGCACGGCCAGGCACCTCGGAGCCAAGATCTGTGACGCCGAGACGTATTACCTCAGAATCATAGGTCCTGGCGCCGACCCCAGAGTTCATAGATGAGTTTACGTCTCCCAAGAGTCAAACCAAAATTTTCTTAAAAAAAGGACTAAATTACAAAAAAAAAAAAAGGGGTCAGTGGCTGCCTGCGTCGCGGTTTCGGCCTCGACATGAGCGCGAGCCGGAGCCCCCCTTCTGAGTTCTGATGAAGTGATGAGCGATGACCCTCTGGAGCCCCTGCGGTGGCTTTCCCGCGTCGTCGGTATCCGGTGTGGTGTGGGGGTCCACGCCGCATAGAGGAATGGGAGGAACGGGATTACGGGAAGCGCCGCGCGAGCGGGAGGACAAAAGGCGCCTCGCGTCCCCTCCTCTCGTCGACTCCTCCCGCTTCGCCCCACTCTAGTGCAGCGCAGCGCGCGCCATTTTCTGCGCTCCTGCTCTGCCTCGCAGCTCGCCTCGCCCTCACCTCATCTTCCCCGCGCCCGCGCCTCTGCTCCTCCTCGTACAGAGCGGGGCTAAGCCAAACAGCAAGCCACCAGAGAGAAGCCCAGCACAGCAGCGCACGCGCGGGCAGTCTTGTTGCCGCTGAAAGCTGTGCTTCACCCCGCATTCCTCTGTAGGAGGCAGCCATGGGGCGGCACAAGTCCCGGCTGTCAGACATGATCCCCAACGCGTGGTTCTTCAAGCTCCGGAACATGCGCGCGCGGGGCCGGGGCGCCGCGGCGGCCAGCCCCCGCGTGGCCGCGTTGCGGCCGCCCCCGAGCACACCGAGGGCCGCGCCGTGGCTGCCGCACAGGGCGTCCCACTACTACACGCCGCGGGCGGGGGACCTCGTCCAGCTGGGCTCGCCGCTGCACCACCCCAAGGCCTCCGACACGCGCTTCCCGCCGCTGCAGCTGTCGCAGCCGCGGCGGTCCAGCAGGCGGCGCCACCACCACCGGAGGCGGTCCGTCAAGCTGGCTGCGGCGGCGCCGCCCTCGGCCAGCAGCAGCAGCGGCGTCGCGTCGTCGCCGGACTCCTCCACCGCCGCATGCCGCTGCGGCCGCCGCCGGCCCGAGCTCGTGGTGGTCGAGGCGCCCGACACCCCGCCGTGCCGCCGCGATATTTTCGTCGGGTACAGCAGCGACGACGACGACGACGTGAAGAAACCGACGGTTGCCGCCGTCTGCGTCCACGACAAGCTCGACGGCAAAGTGATCACTTCCGCCACGGATATCATCATCGACCTGCGGACCAAGAGGAGGCCCGACAAGACGCTCCCGCCGATCATGACCAAGCCGGCGAAGAGGGAGGCCGACGTATGCCAGCTCGAGGACAAGCACATCGACGTCCTCGCACACGCGACCCGACGAGCGTCGCCTGTCGTCCCCGACCAGAGCAAGCTGAAGCCGCCGAGGCGGTCCGTGTCGTCGTCGGCGCGCCGTCTCAAGACGCGCGCCAACACCCCGCGCCTAGCATCGTCCAAGAAGTGCAGGTCGCCCACGACGACGGCGACCACCGCGCGCTCGCCGGCGCGGACCAAGCCGCCGCCTCTGGCTGAGAGCTTCGCGGTGGTGAAGTCGTCGCGAGACCCGAGGCGGGACTTCCGGGAGTCCATGGAGGAGATGATCACCGAGAACGGCATCCACACCGCCGCCGACCTCGAGGACCTCCTCGCGTGCTACCTGTCCCTCAACGCCGCCGAGTACCACGACCTCATCGTCGAGGTGTTCGAGCATATCTGGGTCACGCTCGCTGACGTCAAGGTGTAGCAGAGCTCATGCAGCAAAAATGCAACGCCACTCTTGCATGGTGAATTAAACGAATTCAAGAGTGGTGGGTTGTAAATCGTAATTATATTTCCTGTTAGTGATCGTAAATTAGGTATGCAGATATTTTCCAATCCTATGATTCGATGAAACCAACCATGCTGTTCTTCACTCCTTCTCTTTACCTCGATGATACAGTAGCGCTTGGTTCAGCCTAGCACCGGTGCACTGTACCTACCAGGTAAACGGTAACCGCAACTGATATGCTGTGGGCGTCGAATTCAGACGTTCAGTTGTTTAGTTCCCAAAAAGTTTACCAAAAAGTGCTACAGTAGCCATCACATCGAATCTTGCGATACGTGCTTGGAGCATTAAATGTAGACGAAAAAAAACTAATTGCACAGTTTGGTTGAAAATTGCGAGACGAACGTTTTGAGCCTAATTAGTCCATGATTGAACATTAATTACCAAATAAAAACGAAAGTGCTACCGTAGCTAAATTCTCAAAATTCGCAAACTAAACACAGCCTTATGGGTCAATCGCGTACTGGTATCCATCCACTCCAGTGTCTTAGCTACTGTAAGCTGGTAGTTTACTGCTGTATTAATTTATACGCTTGATCAGACCAACTCCTCAAGACATGAAGGATACTTGAATCTGCCACCACCAAGATGATCTTTAATCTCAGTACAGTCCATTTTAAAGGTTCCAGGGCACATGCATTTCAGTAAAAGATTGGATAGAAAACAGTCCTATATGTTTACTTCTTGAAGTGCGGGGTTTGCTGCCCGAAAAGTACCGTTCGCTGATTTGTTGCGAGAGAAAAACGATGTTCCTTCGCTGAAAAAGTACGGATGAAATCTGGTATCGGAAGGGAAACTTTGCTTCCTCAACCACTGGACAATTCAGTTCAGTATAATTTAGTTTAAGAAAGTGAAAAACAGTTTAATACTCTGATCAAGTTTTCCCCTCTCTTTTCTCCTTTTGTTTCTGAAAATTCATCATCAATCAGTGTTCAACACTGACGAACTACTGATACAGTAGTAAATTCCTTGTACTTTACCTCTTAGGCTAGTTGAGTTTGTTCCTCCTTTTGATAAGAACATTTTGGTGCAACTTGCGTATTTTTGGTGCTTCTTCTTGAATACAGTATTCGTTACACCTAGGGATCTCCTTGAGCCTCGCAGTTGTAGGCTGCAGAACTAGCTAGGGGAAAACGATGACACCAGTTGAAGACAAAAAGCCTAGCGAGTTTCTACTGCTGCTTCGAGCCGTCAGACATTTCTACTGCTCTACGGCTACAAGAGAGCCGTGAGACGGGCCACACTGAAAGTATCGCAGACTCTGGAGATTCCATTCCCAGCAACGAGAAGCGTTTGTGAGTGCAGATCACAAACAAAGCATTCAGTTCCGAGAAATACTTGTAGGTTCTCTATCCAATGCATGAAGTAGAGGGCAAACTACAGTGTTCTGTTCTGAAAGTTTTAATGAGAGATTTCTCCATGGGCCACACGATCTATTAATGGAACAATGAAATTACAAAAACAGCAGCAGCAACTACTACTATGTTTTTTTCATTATTGTCCCGTTCGCTTCTCTTATAATTCGTATTTTTCAGCTTGTTTTTTGAGCCGGAACAATATTTTTTTCTTTCACAACAAATTAGCCGGAACAGTATTTCGGTTTGTTTTTTCAGCGAAGCAAACGGGACCTATATGCGTAGAAACTACATTCACAACTGCATTCCCAAATCTTGCAGTACGATTCGGTAGACAATTGCTAATTGCAAATCAAACTCAAGCTTGGTGGGAACATATATATGGTAGCACCCACATTATTCCAGGGGCCGAATCGGAGGACATAAGGATCATCAGATAGATCATCCAAGGTCTTGTTCTTCCTCCTCCTTCCACAAGAACATGGGATACCCCTTAAATGGTTCTAGATGCTGTAGCAGCACTGCCATTTGTCCCAGTGTGCAGTGTATGGCCCCATGATAAAAAGGCCCCATCTGCATGGCATAACAAACAATAGAGCGAGCATGATTGGAGACAACCACCGCCGGTTCACGTCATGGAACTATGAGAACAGCCGTTGAACTTGTAGCGAGAGTGCCTGATGCGAGTCATGCGACGGAGAGGCTGTTCAAGTCCAAGACACCAACGTTTGGTTGCAGTAACGAATTGCGAGTACGGATCGAACCGTCGATCCGAATTCAGTAACTTTACATGACTTGAGCAAAACGCTCGCTGCTTCCGACAACGAGCAGAAACATTTCTGCGGAGTTGCTGTGTTTCCGAGCGAGGTCTTCCGTTCACGAATACCCGCCAACAGTGTTCAACAACCGATGGTACGGTTCTGTTCGCTTCGTTGAAAATAACTATTCACTGATGTGCTGTGTGTGAGCCTGTGAGCGAAAAAAACACTCGCTAGTCTGTATCTGAACCACGTGAATCCACACGCAATGCGTATGGTACGGCGTGCCCAGCTTGCTTCCATGTCTTCAGTACGGTGGGTACTCGAGTCCGGCCCTGTGTAATTTCTCTCCCTAAAGTTTACTCCACGTCCATCGAATATTTGAACACAAGCATGGAGTATTAAATATAGACTAAAAAATAAATAATTACACAGTTTACGATTAATTTATGAGACGAATCTTTTAAGCATAATTAATCCATAACCTGACAATGTGGTGCTACATTAACCCATGTGCTAATGACTAATTAATTATGTTTAATAAATTTGTCTCACGGATTACTAAAGTATTCTATAATTTATTTTTTTATTAGTATCCGAACACCCCATGCAACACCCGATATGACACCTAAAACTTTACGCCCTAGATTTATACCACTACAAGAAAACATACCTTTCATCCCGCCTCTATTTTTGCCTTTAGTCCCGGTATATTTGTGTTCGGGACTAAAGGGACTATTAGTCCTGGTTGTATCCTCAAACAAGGATACAAAGTTCCTGCCCCAAGTGTGTGGCGACGACAGGCAACAATTAGTCCTGGTTATAGCCCAGAGCCGGGACTAAAGGTTATCCTTTAGTCCCGGCTGGACCCTCCAACCGAGAATAAATCTTTACTCCCGGCTTGAGGCTCCAGCCGGGACTAAAGGATGATGACCTTTAGTCCCGGCTCTGGGCTATAACCGGGATAAAATCTTTCTTGATAAAATAATATAGTCGTGCTGGACAAAAAAATGGGGCAGCCATGCATTGAACCCCAAACCACAGCGCACTAGCTAGCCATCTGAACTAAGTCACTTTCTCGACAAGAAAGCACTCTAACATTTATTTAATAAGAGAAAAGACCCTTTAATTGATTATATTCTTTTGTTAACTATACTTTGAATTTTCTGGTCCATGTGCTTTCTAGTGCCTGATTGATCGCGTAATTTTTATCAGGGTTTCAAATGCCCAGTGTGAAGCCACCACCAAGTTCGAGATTTTTCTGGATTGGTTTGGTAATTTTTTCACTTTAATTGAATTTCCACGCGACTTCACCGATTAATTATACGTTGAACTGAGTCCACCCCCGAAAAGATCCGGAATGGTGCCAAACTTTGCCAAATGGTCTATTGTGCCCTAGGAGACAAATATTTGTGGAGGTTGATGCAAAATTATATTGTTTTCAATATGTAATTCACCGTATTTCGTCTCACGCGGCACAAAGAAAAATGTAATAATAAAAATAATTATCAGAAAAATCTAAGATCTTGTGTGGGGCCATATTTTGGGTGTAAATGACTGCCAAAAAAATTCAAGCCATTTCGACATAGGCGGAGTCGACGTGCTTCACAGAGGTATATAGAACCTTTCGTCGAACCCTATCTATACACCTAGGTTCTCTGGGACTCTGAAGTCCATTTGCTTTCCAGTGCTGGATTGGTCTCAAACTTTTTCTCAAGACTACCAATGCCCTGTGTGTAGCCACCACCAAGTTTGAGATTTTTCTGAGGTGGTTTGGTACTTTTTTAACTTTAATTGAATTTCCGCCCGAACTCACCGATTAATTATACAATGATTAATGAAGAACCTAAAGATTTACGTTACAATTACGTGAAAACTAATTTCCTGTCAAAAACCAATAAATTTAATAATTTCAATTAAAGTCTACATTTTTTCATTAACAAAAATAGTGAGTATTAATTGCATTATGTTCAACATTTATAATAAAAAACACAATAGTTTAGGTCACATATTTTTTTTGTGCAGTAAATGAAAATAAAGTTTATTACTTTTTCTAAAAAAATTATGCCTAGTATTGAATTTACTACGCAAATAATAAGACTTAAATATTTAAATACAAAACATATATAAAATAAACTGATCTGCTTAAAAGTTGTCGGTGAATGAAAATGTAGCACACCTTTAGTCCCGGCTCCTGCCACCAGCTGGGATTAAAGGTGGGCTGCATTTGGTGGCCCGCCAAAAAATCCTTTAGTCCCGGCTCCTTCGAACAGTCGGGACTAAATGTCTCCCCTTTAGTCCCGGCTGGTGGCAGGAGCCGGGACTAAAGGTGCTTTAGTACCGGGCGGTGGATAGAGCCGGGACTAAAGGTCCCTCTCTTATATACCGCCGCCTCCCTTCTCTCTTCCTCCTCATCGATCGTCTTCGTCTTCAGCGTGTCCCCAGAGCTCCGCCGCCGCCGATTCGCCTCCCCGGCCACCCCCGACGCCGCCTTCCTCACTGGAGGGCACCCCGAGGCTCACCCACCTCGCCGGAGTAGCCCCGACGCCGCGCCCCTCACCGAGGAGCCCCCCGGCCGCCCCCGACGCCACGCGCGCGCCACGCCGCCGCCGATTTCGCCTTCCCGGCCACCCCCGACGCTGCCTTCCTCACAGGAGGGCACCCCGACGCCCGCCCACCTCGCTGGAGTAGCCCCGACGCCGCGCCCCTCAAGGAGGAGCCCCTAGCTGCCCAACGCTGCGCGCGCGCCACGCCGCCGCCGGTATATATATATATATTATATTTATTATATTTATGAATTATATTGACGAAATGTGTATTAATGTATATATGTATGGAATTATATATGTATGAAATGTGTATATATATATATATCAATTAATGTATATATGTATGAAATTATGTATGTATGAAATGTGTATATATATATCAATTAATGTATATATGTATGAAATTAATGTGTGTGTATATATATATCAATTAATGTATACATGTATAATTTTTCCTTAGGAAAAAAATCAATTGTGTTATATTCTGATACCATGTGGCCTATACCCTAAACCACCCTAAACCCTAAACCCTAAACCACCCTAAACCCTCCCCGGCCACCGACGCTGGCCGGCCGCCCCACGTAGGCACCACCGCCCCAAAATGTGTATGAAATGTCTATGAAACCCTAATTGCATAATTATTGTTTTATAATTGTTTAGGCTCTCTATGGCCGACCCGAGAGACGATGACCTGGAGGCAGAAATGATGGATATTATCAACGCCGGCACTGAACAATGTGCCAATGTTGATAATGACCAGCAAGAAGACGACGGGAGTCAATACTTGAATCTCGATCATATTATTGAGGAAGTTGTTCATGAAGATAATTCCGGTGAGGTATATATTTTTCAATATCTAGCTCTCATTTATTTATTATGCATACATGTAGCCCACTGGATCGACCTTCGTTTTATAATACTTTTTGTGTTTCTATGCGTACATAGCCGTCTGGATCGACGACGACGACGGGGAACACAAAGAATGTTCGAGGGGCCAAAAAGCCGTTGGAAGGCCGCTACATCATCTCAGAATTCAACGTGGCTACAGGCGAACCACTAGGACAATATGCACAGAAATTCGTGTACCACTGTGGGTACCTTGTAAGGGACAAGCTCCCGATCAATGCCCATGAATGGAAAAAAACAACAATGCTCCTCATATTAGTTATGTCTCTGATAAGGACAAGGAGCTGATTTGGCAAGATGTTCTTGCACATTTCACGCTCCAAACAGATGATTATCATGAAGACATCACCCACGAAAGGTTGATGGAGCGAGTTAGGCACTGGACAATGAAGAAGATGGCCACCCAATTCCAATCTTAGAAGAAGCAGCTGTACAAATCATACGTCAAGAAGAACAAGACTCCAAATTGGAACGATAAGGGCCCAATCATGAAGGCAAGGCCCTACTGGGAGAAATTTGTACAGTACAAGACATCAGAAGAGGGTGCGGAACGGGCGAGAAGGAACCAAGAGAATTCCAGACAAAAACAATACCACCATAACATGGGATCAGGTGGCTACATGACTTTCGTTCCCAAGTGGCAAAAATAGAAGCAGACCTTATTGCCAAAGGGGTCATACCTAAATCAGCACCGTGGCCTGAACGCACAAAGCGTTGGTTTTTAGGTCATGGGGGAGGATTGGACCCAGTCACCGGGAAGCTCATCCATGGCACAAAACTCGAAAGAGCAATAGAAAGGTTGATTCAAATTCTAAAAGCTAGACATAGTGGACTATTCCGGCCCAATAGAGAGAAAGATGAACTGACATATTCCATCGGGACTGCTGAGCATTGTGGATGAACTAGAGGCAAAGGGGTCGTTCCGTGGGTGTAAGGTTTCCCTAAATGGATCGATTCGTACAGAAGCCGCCAGAGACGGAAGAATGAGGAGGCAGAGAGGATCCGCATCTTGCAGCAATATGTTATTGAGTCACGGGAAGCGGTGCTTGAATCACAAAGGCAAGAAAAAGAAATGCAAGCGAAAATGCAAGAGAAAGTCACAAGGCAAGTGCAAATACAATTGAGTGCCCACGGGATTACAACAGCTCCGGGAATCAACATTAGCCCCCCCCCCCCGATCAATTGAGAAGCAGTTGTGCTTCTACGGAGCTGCCTGATGCCATAAAAGATGTAGAGCTGCGCTTCCCCGTGGATGACATCACTGAACTTTTTACATCATGTGAGCTGCACATTCCAAAAGATAATGGCACAGTGAAGGTGGCTATTGGTGTTGTAAACCCTATCGACCGTACCAAGACACCAAGAATCCATGGGGCAGTAGTACCAGGTGGATATGCTACCGTCTCGGTGGATAAAGCTATTGAAGGTTTTAGCGATGTGCCTCTTGATATTCATAGAGGTGATGGGGAGAAGACCGTGGGAGAAGTAGAGAAGTCATTCATTGCATGGCGCAAGTGCTACATCAATATTCCTGGAAAGCCATTGCCACACAATAGGTACGGATAAAAGTGAACAAAACAATTTTTTTATTAATTTTATATTGCCTCTTAAATAACAATTGACTCATTGTCTTCTGTACGCACACAGCAGGGTCTCCCCCAACCTAAGTCCAATAGTACAATCACCATACCAGCATAGTGCTTCGGGCGGCGGTTACGATGGGGTAGAAGACACGGCTGCATCCCCACCATCTCCAAGACGGTCTCCACCGCCGCCGCCACCGCCTCCAAGGCGTTCCCCAACATCGCCTCAAAGGTCTCCAATGCCTGTTCCCCCACCTCCTCCCATGAACCAAGGAAGACGGCTGCAAACAAATAAGCCATCTGCCCCGTCGGCGAAGACGACCAAGAAGGCCCCCGTGAAACCAAGGCTAATTCCACAGAAATTGCCTGGTGAAATGAGTAAAGAGGAGTTAGATGATGCGGTTAAAAAAATCGTCGAAGCATTCTTCTTAGGCACAGGGAAGAGGAAGCAGCAGGAGCAGAAGCACTTCCACCTACCTCCAGCTAAACTAAGGCGGATGGTGGAAGCTGAGCAGAAAAAGAGGCGGCAAGCTCGTAAGCCCTCGCCACCATCAGACTTTGACTGCACTCTTAGCAAGATAATCAAGAAAGCTGCTAAAGCAGGGAAAACTATTGCACAACTTGGAGAACAAGAATTGCAATCAGTCCCTCCTCTAGTTATTGCTAATAAATATGGTTCAAACATAGATATGCTGGATATGATGGAAATACCTACTGATAAAGAAGTGGATATGGCGGAACTTGCTAACTTTTATGCTATGAGAGGTATCGACCTTGGCGATTTCCTCTTCGAAAGTGCGCCGGTAGCGGATGAATGGCAGAAATATGAGCATGGCAGGAGTCTATGGAATCCTAAGACCATCAATGAACTGGGTACACAATTGTTCAAGCTAAACACCTTGTACCTCAACGCGTGTCACCGGAAAGAGTTCTATATTTCTGTCAGAATCAAAGACGACTATTGGTTCTGTGGCGATAACGTTATGTACATTGAGTTTGCTGAATTACACCAACTAGTCCACCGAAACTCTCTCGACAAGACTCTCATCAGCTGCTATTGTCTGTAAGTGATTCTTTCTACTAATTAATAATAAGTCGCTACGTACGTACATGTCTGTGTTTATTATCCTCACTCTATATATATGATGCAGGTTTGAGATAAGAGAGTGCAAAAAGAGAGGGTGCACTGATATTGGTTTCATTGATCCACATATCGTATTCAAAAACCCTAAACCCCAACCAATATGGAAAGCAGAAACGGAGGCCAATATCAAGATGTTCTTAGAGAAGCAACGTGACAAGAAATGTATACTCTTCCCCTACAACTTCAGGTAAGTGTTCATAATGTCGACGATCGTGTATCCATATATATATGTTCACTGTACATGTTAGCTAATTAATGAGTGTTAATGGACATGGCAGTGAACACTGGATATTGATGGAACTCGATCTGGAGAAATGTCTTCTAGGCATCTGGGACTCGATGAGAAAAGAGCCAAAAGAGTTCCAAGAGATGATAGATATTATTCAGAGGTAATTGCAGTCTCACTAGCAAAACTATTCCAGTCTCTCTGCATGCAAATTAATGGTCTAAATATTTTTTATGTTATTTGGTAGTTGTTGGGAAAAGGTCTATCAGGAACACCATATGAAACGCAAAGTGCCACTAAAAATAGTGCTATACAAAGTAAGTACTATATACCTACCTTAGTTCAATTTCCCTATGCTCGGTATATATATATATATATATATATATATATATATACTAATATACTTTTTCTTTATCTCATATCTCAAATTGAAGACTCGTTGGTTGAAGGAAAAAACCCTGGACACACACCATCTCAAAGCAATCCAAGAGACAATAGGTGGATTTCTGAATGATCAGGTCTTAACTCCCGGCGGCGAGTTTTACTATGACCCAAATATGTGATGATGAAAGCCAAATTTCATATTGATCCAAAGAACATGTGATGATGAAATGTACAATTAATGCAAACTTTACATGTGACGATGAAATATAATATTATGTTTTAGTTTACTTTTACTTGTGTTGCTTGCGTGCATTGATCGAGCGAAAACTTTACAGTACGCGCGCATATACGTATATTACTTTGCAGCGAATAATGCGTATTCGAAAACCAAATTAAAACAAAAAAGAATCATCAATTGAAATAAGCAGGAAAAGAAAAAAAAGACCCTTTAGTCCTGGTTGGTAATACCGACCGGGAATAAAGGGGCCAGCCCAGGCGCTGGCGTGGCTACCTTTTTAGTCCCGGCTGGTATCACCAACCGGGACTAAATGTCCACTTCTATTCCTGGCTACTAACACCTTATTCCCGAACTCCTATTCCCGGCTGCGTAACCGGAAATAAAGGGGTTGACAGCCAAGAATAGAAGCCTTTTTTTACCGGTGTACGAGGCCTCCACACAGGACAGGACAGGTTGGTGGGCTTGGTGCAGGGGATGAAGAAATCAAGCCGTGGTTGTTACTGTTGGAAGAAGCTTCGCCTGGGGCCAGAAGTGGCACTGTGGCAGGGTTCACTGAAGCCAATCAACTGTCATGGACATGCAGCAACCTGCCTCCCCGTTTACAGCTCCAAGTAGGAGTACTGCAGACACTGTTGCCATGTGCCCGTAGGACCACTCGTTACAAAAACAAATGTGAAGCGTTTATGGTACCGTATTTGCTGAAATCCGCTGGTTTCTCGCGATGATTTTGTGGATGGTTCTAAGCTCATGCCTGCCAAGTGCCAACCGCCGAAAGTAACACTTCACACTTCTCACAGGCTCGAGATTCAGACATGCCCATTGCCATCTAGGACTAGCGCCTCGTTTAGATTGGAAAAAAAAATCAAACCCATGAATAGTAACACTTTCGTCTTATTTGGCAAATATTGTTCAATCGTAGACCAACCAGGCTCAAAAGATTCATCTCGTGATTTCCAACTAAACTGTATAATTAGTTATTTTTTTTACCTACATTTAATACTCCATGCAAGCGGCTAAAAATTGATGTGATGGAGAGAGAGTGAAAAAACTTGGAATTTAGATGGCATCTAAACAAGGCCTAGGAGTAACACCAAACACTACCAGTGTCCAGGGAGCCGCAGAGGAGCAGCTTACAGGCATTGGATACTAATGGCCCCGTTCGGTCGGTAGAATTTTGATCGAAACTAGAAAAAAAAACGTTGTTCTAGTTGAATTATTGTGAAAGAAATACTATCTCGGTTGAAAAAAGAAGTCGAACAAACCGAATATGGGATAAGCCGAACGGACCAAGTACAGCAGCTGGAGTAGATGCAATGCAAGCAAGCCTGACAAAAGCCCCTGCAGCTACACATATCGCTCATTTACTACGGTGTCTTCGGAGGCCTGTAATCGCCGCAGTGCCGCTCAGTGATTAGTCAGTGAGGTGCCTTAACCTTCAGAGCAGATAAAAAGTCTGAATAGACGGCTCAAAGATCAGTCCTGTTCAGGCCTTCAGGATGACTTGTTTGTATCTCAAGGATCCACCCGGACGTGTAGCTGGTGTCAACTGCTGCTTTTACAGAGGCAATTCAACAGTGCAGGTGTAAGAGTAGGAGTGGCCTTTTTGGACTCGCCGCCACATACTGTCTCTGTCAATATCGGCACAGTGGTACGCAGTGCGAGCCGAGCTCTGCCTCCTGCTCAGACTGGCGTTCACTGGAACTTTGCTCGGCAGTCGTCACAGAACTGGCCACACCGGCGTCAAAGAACTCGTCTAGTAGGAGTACATTGATGGATGAGACGATGTGAACTGAACAAAATATGAGCTGCCCAAATCAATGCTTGGTCCGAGTTCGACACGGCGTTTGAAAACAGTCAAGGGTAACAAGGGCATGACAAAAGGGAAAGAAAAAAAGAAAAGCAAGAGTTTGAGCCGGCAAAAGAACACAAAGGGTTTGACGAAGCAGAGATGGCGCCAATGATTGCAATGATTAGCAAGACGCAGGGCGCAACAAACAGGATGGAAGGACGGGAGGGGGTTGAGAGACTGGCATCAGCCATCAGCCATCAGGGGCGGGCTCGTGTGGAAGGTTTCGCGTGGGGCCTTGTCAGCCTGTGCTTGGCCCGGGCAGATCGCTCGCATTGATGAGGCCGGGCAGGCCCCAGATGCGCGCGTTACCGGGCACGGAGCCGAGGACGGGCTGGTCGCACGTCCTTCTTTCCGGTCGGTGGCTCGCGGCCCGCGCCGAGGGCTCGCGGACCGCAGGGGGTTTCACTGCAGTCTCACAGGAGGAGGTCGCCACGTTCTCGGCGACTCGGCTGCAGGATCGATCCGCACTTCCAGTTCCAGCAGCACCTGCCGTTTTGCATTCTCGTGTCGTGGTCGTGGCTGGTGGCCGTGCACCTGTGCGAGTGCGAGAGCCGAGAGGGACTGGGATGAGAGAGCATACTGTTTGTCTGCAGTTGCAGGGAGAGCGCTGCGTCGCGCGCAGACTTGCAGGTGGCCGTTCAATTCACTTGGACCCCCGTTCCGTCACGGGGCCACCGTCCGTGATCCCGTTACAGCAACACATCAGTACCGTCTTTTCGGGTGATTAGTCAGGATGGGACGTGCCGTTTTTGTTGCTACTGAAAGAGTGCAAACCCAAGGATCGTAGGGCACACTGTACCAGCACAAAAAAGACGTGACAAGGCACATGACCGACCACGCGTGAGACCTATCAGCCTATCACCAGAGTTCACGGTAATAACTGTTAAACGAATCTGGCAATCCATGCCAAATCTCAACAATAGCAGCGTCAGCGCTATTTGCACCGATTGGTCAGCAGTACGGGGGATTGTCACTTGCTGGACCGACAATAGCAAAATAATAAATCTATGGCAGACTATACACATATAAGTACGAAGACGACGAAATGCAATAGGAACAGCAAAAAATTGAGTGTAAATAAAGGATTCCTTTATTCATTAAGAAATAATTACAGTACCATCCTTTCTTTCAGGTAACCATGTACGGCTAATGCCTTCACATTTCATTATTTCAACGAAGCAATTCCCTATATCCAGGCCACAGGCCACAGCCCACAAGAGTAACCCATATACTACTACATACATGATTCAGGAATGTACAAAAGAGAAGAGAAACTCTTATCACAGTAACACTTCAATCGCAGCGGCAACTCTCTCAATCCAAAAATCAACCAATCCCATAGCACTCCCCTCAGCTATGACGAGCAAAAAGCAGCATTTACCAAACCTATTATGTTTCTTTTATTCCTCGGAAAAAAAAGGAATGTAAATCAACCCAAACACTCAAACCGCCTGTTTTCACCACAATCCATGCAGTGTTTCCCAATCTCCATAATCAACCAATGGAGAAGAGCAGGCACTTAGGACCAAGAAGGCTGTAAAATTTAGCCATCTCGGACATCGCAAACGAATTAAGTCCGACGCCCTGTTCGCTTGGCTTATAAGCCGTATTTTTTCAGCCAACGAACAATATTTTTCTCTCACAACAAATCAGCCAACAGTACTTTCAGCCATGGCTTATCAGCCAAGCGAAGAGGGCACGAAACTCCAAATGGAATCCGGATACACTCAGCACCAGAAGAGGTAGAAGAAAGACAGCAAAATCAGAGCAATCAGTATCTGGTCCCTAAAAGAAACGATCTTGGGACGGTCAATGCGGCTGGCGTGCCGGCCAACCTCAGAAAGATGCAGGTCGTCTGGACAGTACATGAGTTCCACGGAGATGAAGGGGCCTGGTTCATCGGTCATCTCAAACAGTACCTCTCCAACAGAGGTCTTGAACTGCCCATTGGACCATTCCTGAGTTCAGAGCAAACACTGTCATATTTTCAGACTTAGAACAGAACATCCGGCAGGCCCATACACTGGCCGAACTGAGCTAGGGCCTGTTTAGTCCCCTCCAAAACGCCAAATTTTTCAAGATTCTCCGTCACATCGAATCTTTGGACGCATGCATGAAGCATTAAATATAAATAAAAAATAAAACTAATTACACAGTTTAGACGAAATCCACGAGACGAATCTTTTAAGCCTAATTAGACTATGATTGGACACTAATTGCCAAATAACAACGAAAATGCTACAGTGCCGTTTTGCCAAAATTTTCGGCAACTAAACTGGGCCTTACAGAAAATGCACTGGACATATACAGTACATACTTTCACAGTACGCAACAGTAGGCTAAGGCATTTATGTGCTAATTTGAGATCATTTCATTCATTTGAGATCTTGGCAGTTCTTAAATTAGACAGTAAGCAGTGATGGATATGGCATGTTACCTGAATCTGCTTGCCGATTGTGACAAGCATACAGCCTGTAGGCAAACTGGAGAAGGTGAGCCCCCCAGATTGCGGAGACAAATCCGCCGATCATGCGCACAGAGGTGGATGCTCAAAGCGTGCGAGTTAGGAGCAGTAGTGCTGTCAAACTCGTTCCAACATGTTCTCGACATGTTACTGCTGTACAATGTCAGGCACAGGATTGACGGGGCTTCTCTGAACTGAGCAGAGGCTTTAGGATTTTTGACGTTATCAGATAGAACCCTGATGGCAACTTTTGCCACATCCTCCATTTTGGACGCCAAAGTGTCCATCTTGTCCCTAGCCAAATTGAATGGACTCATGTTAGCGTGGTGGTGACGACTGACAGAGTTTGTCTGGGCCGTTATGCTGAATTTGGTTGTATATGTCCACATGAGCCTACCACACTCCCTGCATAGTTGGTCTGGGCCTTTAGTTTTTTTTTCATAAGGAGGCCTTTGAGAATTGGGTTTGTCAAGGAAACACACATACACTGCTTCGTCTACTCTAAAAAAAAATTGCAGTGCTTACAAGATTGACTGATCACTTGATATCTATCATGATAATTCAGACCTCCCTTTAAATGTTTATGTAAAAATAAACTGATTATTATAAAATTTCTATGCGATTCTTTTGAAATTCCCATGTTCTAAATAGGTCTTAAATATCCATCGTGAAGTCACAAAGACACAGAAACACGTTAAAATGACAGCGGCAAGCTATCTATAATTGTTTCTGAAGCCACTTGGCCAATCATCTGATACAGCCACTACTTAATCTTCATTTGATGGTATCATTCTAAACTAGCATGCTTCTAACAAAGTCGGATGACACTAGTACGATGGAAATTATGTACTCCCTCCGATCCATTCCAAATTGTAAGCCGTTCTGAATTTTCTAGATATGTAACTTTTACTAATGGCCACTTTGTGAAGATTTCAAGTATTATGGCTTGACAAGAATAATAAGGACTGCTTCTGTTTTTTGTATTTGCTACAGCAAAGTAGCAAAAGTCATGACATCAAGGAATCAATAATAATGGCAACACCGATTAGCCAGCGATCATGTGGATGTTCGCCTATCATAGATGGAGATTTAGTAATAGGATTGGCTACTAATATCTCATTCGAACTATGATATTGCGGTATTGCCTATTTGAGTTGTGTTGCTGCATATAACTCTGTATGACTCTCTGTGATATGTTTATTAGCTCATATAGTCGTATTATCAACTCAACATATGTTTACTCCTATGCTGATAAGGGAAATGGTGTAATGGTAATGATGTAGTTTTTTCTCGGGCATGGCCAACCCACGGGTACCTCCTGCCGGCATCGACATGAATATGGGTGAAAATTTATATCCGCAATTAGTATAGGTTTTTTAATAGGTGCAATTGGTATGAGTCTTTTAATGGGTGCCATGACTGCCATCCATAAATAAAAGCTAAGGGCAGAGCTGTGGTGAGAAACCAAACTGGCCCTAATACCATCAGTTCATCACACCTTACACAGAGTTTGACAATACGTGGTAGCCGGCCGGTATACACCCAATTGTGTTCTACCACAGGTTCAAGCCAGATTGTTTTGATTTCATTATCTAAAAACATGCAGACGATCAATTTTGGTTTTCAACTGAACCCAATTCTCTGCATATAACTACATTAAACCCTGCACCTAGCTAGCACATTTGTCTAAAAACGCGTAGACTATAAATTGCAGTTTTAAAATGAACCCGTCTTTTCCAACTGAATTCGGCTTCTGAAATTCTCTGCATAATTACATTTACCTGCACCAAGCTAGCTCAAGCTATCGCTACACTGACATACCGACGTGGCTGGGTAGCTGCCTGGGTGACAAGGAAAGAGACAAAACACACTACAATTGGCAGCACAGCACGGTACGTGGAGCCAGAGAAGGCGGCGTCCATCGCTCTGTCCTCGTCGGCCGGAACCAGAAGAACTCCTCCCCGGGCGCCCCATCATCGATCGCGCCAGTCACGCGGAACGCGCCGGACTCCGAGGCCACGGTCACCGCCTGTAGCGCCGCGTCCGCGTCGCCGGAGACGAGGGCGCGCGAAGAGATCGCGTCTGAGTCCGACGAAGGCGCCGGAGGGAAGTTGAAGCGCTTCCGCGGTGGCAGGGAGAGGTCGGTGTGGAGGGTATGACCCCGGATACCCACGGCAGATTATGGGCTACGCCCTTAGGGGTGGTCGACTCTGCTCGATGCCTCCTGCAAGACATCTGGAAGATATCCTGAAGATACTACGAGATCTATTAGGATATGTATGATCCCAAGATTACTGTAATCAGTTATTACTTTTCGGTTATCTTTCAGATCTAACCGACTTGTAACCCTACTCCCCGGACTATATAAGGCGGGCAGAGACCCCCTCCAAACTCACGCAATATCATACGATAGCTAATACAAACCAACATACCACAGAAGTAAGGTATTACGTCATACTGACGGGCTGAACCTGTCCAACTCGTGTGTCTCTGTTGCCTTCTTGTTCTTGATCTCACGCTCCTCTGCCGATCAATCTACCTTCGTGGGATACCCCTCGGAGGACTGCAGACGATATTCTGTCGATAGTTGGCGCGCCAGGTAGAGGATTGCGTGTTGTTTCCCTATCGAACGAGATGGCTTTTTCCGCAGGCTCTTCGTCCCTCCCGCAGCCCGACCAGATCTTTACGGTCGGATCGATCTCGTGGATCATCAACGTCGACGGAGTCGGAGAGCTCCTTGAGCCAGCACAGATCGATTCTGCGCCGATCACCCCCGCACTTGCGATAGCAGATCCGATCTCGGAACCGCCTCCGAGGTCGCCTTCATCGACGACTCGCCGCTCGCTTCCTCGCTACCAGAGGAGGCAGATTAACAATGATGATCTGATCGCATCTATCGATCGGGTTGGTCTGAAGCTCGCCGATTGCCTCTCAATCGCCGAATCGGCTCTGGACACTATGGTCCAACGCCGACCACCCACCAATCCAGATCTGTCGGAGGCTGCTCGGAAGACTCCAGGAGTTGCGGCTCTGCCCTTCGGGCTCGCCAACGCCGCCGCCATCTTTCGAGACGCCCTAAGGGGCAAATTCGCCGACCAGGTGGGAGACATCCATCCTCTCGTCGACCAGCCTCCGCCGACCGTCAACATGCTCCACGTCAGCCGATGCTTTGCAGCGTCCCTCCAGACCATCCTGGAGGAGAATTCAGACTCCGAGTCCCAAGGCTCTACGGAGACCATCGTCGAAACCTTCACTGAGTAACTTCCTCTCCCTCCTTTCCGGGGTGGCGCGATCTTCAACGTCAGCGTCGATAGTCCCCCTTCGGAATGGCGTGACCGAGGAGGAACGCGCCGCTCGTGAGAACCGAAACGTCAACCGCGCACAACGCCGAGCAAACGAGAATGTTCTTGCGAGGGCCGAGCAGCAGCTTGACTCGCAAGGAGTACCACTCCAACGCAACCTCGACGAAGAGTTTCTCCGCGTTGATGGCCACGACGTCTTCAAGACTCCAAGCGCCAATCTGGCAGTGGCCGCCAACGAGCTCGCCCGCCTCCCGTAGATGCCCGAGCTCGCCAAGGTGGCCGCCATGCTTAAACCGGCGCACTGCCAGGTCAATGAGATCCGCTAGGATCAGAGACCTTCATGCTCCACCACTTCGATTCGCCGATCAGTCACCACAAGAACCGATCGCCGCCAAAGTCGCTTCACCGACTAGCACCGCGACGACAAGCAACCCCTCCAGGGCGGAGCTAGGGGCAACCGCACCGAACATCATCGCCAACACGACCAGGAGGTCGACCAGGACGTCCGGGTGCACCTCAACAATCTCCAAGATGCACGACGACGTATCGACGAACGCCGCTCCAGTCGCCATGAAGATGAAGTATGCCACCGGCTGGAGTATGAGCAAGAGTACGATAACCCGGACTTAGCTCTCGAGCCATTCGCCGGCGGCAACGCTGCAGACGATGGCGCCGACAACCCCGAGGGCCCCCCGGCATTCACAAGGGCGCTCCGAACACTTCAGTGGCCCCGTGGTTTCAAAATCACTAGGGTCGAGCCCTACGAGGAGAGGATGAATCCAACACAGTGTTACAGGCTTACGCCACTGCTGTTCGCGCTGCCGGAGGAGACACCAGTGTCATGGCGAACTATCTTCCCGTCATTCTCGCGCCAACCGTCATGAACTGGTTCACTGGCCTTGCCCTAGACTCCATCGAATCCTAGGAAGAGCTAAAAAAAGTATTCACCGACAATTATATGGCTACGTGTACGCGACCGGGAACCAAGCATGATCTCAACCGCATCAACCAGAAGCCATCCGAGCTCCTCTGCAGCTACATCCGGTGTTTTCCCGAGACAAGGAATTTTATTCCAAACATCACGAAAGCCGAGGTCATCACCGCCTTCATCCAAGGACTCCATCATCGCGAGCATCGCTCCAAGTTCAACCGCAAGCCACCCACTGGGATCGGCGAGATGATCACAACCGCCAACCAGTACACCGACGCCGAGGAAGCCAAGGTGCGTTTCAATGAGGATGTGGGCACTCATCGCCCAACACGCCGCTATGACGATCACCCCGACGACCATCGCCACGACGACCGCAATTACCATCGTGACAGCGGCCGTGATCGGCCAGAAGGACCCAAGACTGGTCAAAATCGCCGCCGGCGGCCAGACCACATCGTCGCTGCCGTCAATGAACCTCGCGCCAAGCGCAACTACGATGAGAAGTACAAGAAGATCCTCGACGACCCGTGCCCTCTCCATAAGAACGCCAAGCACAAGATGAAAAACTGCCTCGGTTTGGCTTAGGAGTTCCAGGACAAAAAGCTGGACAACGACACCAACGACGGAGCCGAAGGTCGCCGACCACCTAGGGGCAATAACAATGCTTTCCAGGACCACATCAAGGTGGTTGCCACCATCTTCGGGGGCCTCGCCTCCACCGAGAGCAGAAGAAAACGGAAGCTCACCGCATGTCGGGTGCTCGCCGTCACTATGGAGGACGTCACCGCCAACCCCAGCTATCGCCCATGGTCCGAGATCCCCATCACCTTCAGCAGGGCCAACCAGTGGGCGGACATTCCCTACACAGGCCGTTTCCCCCTCATCCTCGACGCAGCCGTCCAGAAGGTGCTTTTCAGAAAAGTACTCGTCGACGGTGGGAGCGCTCTGAATCTCCTCTTCGCCGGAGCCCTAAAGGAGCTAGGCCTCGGATTAGCAAATCTCACACCCTCTGACTCCTCCTTTTGGGGTGTGGTGCCTGGCAGGGCCTCCAAACCGCTTGGAGAGATCACCCTACCAGTACAGTTCGGCATAGCAAGCAACTACCGTGTCGAGCACATCAACTTCTACGTCGCCGATTTCAACACCGCCTACCACGTCATACTTGGTCGGCCAGCTCTGGCCACGTTCATGGCTGTACCACACTACGCGTATCTAGTGCTAAAGATGCCGTCGCCTGTAGGAGTTCTGGCCCTGCAGGCCAACCTCTCCATCGCCTACGCCTACGAGACTAAGAGTCTCGCCCTCACTGAAGCCACCGAGCTCTCCATCTAGATGGCCAGTGTGGTCACCGAAGCCAAGACATTGCCCGCCAACGACATGGAGATCCCTGAGCTAGAGCCTCCCCGTGCCTTCGCCAAGTCCAAGGAAATAAAGGAGGTCGGCCTCGGCCTCGACGACCCCTCCAAGACCGTGAAGATTGGGGCTCACCTTGACCCCAAATAGGAAAGCACGCTCGTCTCTTTCCTACGTGCCAGCACCGATGTGTTTGCTTAGAAACCTACAGACATGCTGGGGGTACCATGGGAGAAGATCGAGCACTCCTTGAATGTCTCGCCGACCGCCAAACCGATCAAGCAGAAACTCCACCGATTCGTGCCAGACAAGAAGGAGGCTATTAGGGTAGAAATAAAATGGCTCTTAGCTGCCGGATTTATAAAAGAAGTGTATCATCCTAAGTGGTTAGCAAACCCTGTTCTCGTTCGAAAAAAGAATAAAGAATGGAGAATGTGCATTGATTACACTGATCTTAACAAACACTGCCCTAAAGACCCCTTCGGTTTGCCTCGGATAGACGAGGTTGTAGACTCCACTGCCGGCTATGAACTGCTCTCCTTCCTTGACTGTTACTCCGGCTATCACTAGATCTCTCTCAAGGAAGAAGACCAGATCAAGACGTCGTTTATCACGCCCTTCGGTGCGTATTGCTACACCACCATGTCCTTCGGACTTAAGAACGTCAGGGCAACTTATCAAAGGGCTATCCAGATATGCCTTGATCAACAGATTGACCGCAACGTCAAAGCTTACATCGATGATGTGGTCGTCAAGTCCAAGACCGCCAATGATCTTATCGCCGATCTCGAAGAAACGTTCGCCAACCTAAAAAGGTACCGATGGAAGCTGAACCCTTCAAAGTGCATTTTTGGAGTTCCATCCGGTATACTCCTGGGCTACATTGTCAGCGCACGAGGCATCGAGCCCAATCCTGACAAGGTCTCCGCCATCACCAACATGAAACGGCCAACATGCATCAAGCATATACAGAAGCTTACAGGCTGCATAGCTGCTTTAAGCCGCTTCATATCGCGCCTCGGCGAAAAAGAGCTACCTTTCTTCAAACTCCTCAAGGCCTCTGAGCGCTTTTCCTGGTCAGAAGAGGCAGACACAGCTTTCGAGCAGCTTAAGTTGTTCCTAACATAGCCTCCGATCATGACGGCGCTACGGCCAGATGAAACTCTCCTAATCTATATCGCCACTACTTCTCGCGTCGTCAGCACAACAATTGTGGTCGAACGTGAGGAGGTTGGGCACGCCTATAAGGTGCAACGTCTGGTATATTTCATCAGCGAGGTTCTTAACGAGCCCAAGACTCGTTATCCTCAGGTCCAGAAGCTGCTATACGCCGTTCTGATTACGTCGCGCAAGCTCCGCCACTACTTCGAGTATTACAAGATCACCGTGGTCACTGAGTTCCCTCTAGGGGACATCCTCCGCAACAAAGAGGCCAACGGCCGTATCATCAAGTGGGCTATCGGAAAGGTTCTAATGGCTAGAGGGGGGGTGAATAGCCTATTAAAAATTTCTACAACAACACTTAACAAACCGGTTAGACAATTATGAGGCGAAGCGAGTGTTATGCTAGCCTACCAAAAATGCAAGTTACCTACCACAATTCTAGTTACTATTGTTTCTAACCATACAATAGCTATGACACTACACTAAATTAGTGTGCTCTCAAAAGCTAACTAAAGAGCCACACTAACCAAACTAACAAGCTCTCACAACTATTTACACTAAGAAGCTTGACAACTAGTTTGCGGTAATATAAAGAGGGTGAGCAAGAAGGTTATACCGCCATGTCGAGGAAGGAGCCAATCAATCAAAAGAATGAATAATAATGAAGACCAATCACCTCGGAATCAAATGACGAGCACAATGATTTTTACCGAGGTTCACTTGCTTGCCGACAAGCTACTCCTCGTTGTGGCGATTCACTCACTTGAAGGTTCACGCGCTAATTGGCATCACACGCCAAAGCCTCAATAGGGTGCCGCACAACCAACACAAGATGAGGATCACACATGCCACGAGCAATCCACTAGAGTACCTTTTGGCTCTCTGCTGGGGAAAGGTCAAGAACCCCTCACAATTACCACGATCGGAGCCGGAGACAATCACCACCCTCCGCTCGATGATCCTCGCTGCTCCAAGCCATCTAGGTGGCTGCAACCACCAAGAGTAACAAGCGAATCCCGTGGTGAAACACAAACACCAAGTGTCTCTAGATGCAAACACTCAAGCAATGCACTTGGATTCTCTCCCAATCTCACAAAGATGATGAATCAATGATGGAGATGAGTGGGAGGGCTTTGGCTAAGCTCACAATGTTGCTGTGTCAATGCAAATGGCCAAGAGAGTGAGCTTGAGCCAGCCATGGGGCTTAAATAGATAGCCCCCATGAATAGAGCCATTGTACCCCTTCATTGGGCACTGCTCAGGGTGACCGGACGCTCCAGTCATATTGACCGGACGTTGGACCTCAGCGTCCGGTCACACGTTGTGTGCCACGTGTCCCCTCTCTTCAAATGTTGATCGCCCGATCTCAACGGCCAAGAGATGACCGGACGCAGCAGCTCAAAGTGATCGGATGCTGAACTCCAGCGTCCGGTCGTTTCCAGTAAGCATCCAGAGATGACTTTTCACGACCGGACGCGTCCGATCATGCTCGACCGGACTCACCCAGCATCCAATCACACGACGACTCTTCTATGTGCTGCCACATCAGTCGGATCGAACTCACCCTGTCAGTGTCTGGTCACCAAGTGACCCAACGTCCGATCAAAGACTGACGCCAGCATCTTTGCTGTATCATTGACCAGACGCACTGGTCCCACTGAGACCAGTGTCCGGTCACTGCGTGACCAGCGTGACTAACTCCTTTTCAACTCTATCTTCTTCACCCTTGCTCAAATGTGCCAACCACCAAGTGTATCACCTTGTGCACATGTGTTAGCATATTTTTAGAAATATTTTCAAGGGTGTTAGCACTCCACTAGATCCTAAATGCATATGCAATGAGTTAGAGCATCTAGTGGCACTTTGATAACCGCATTTCGATACGAGTTTCACCCCTCTTTATAGTACGGCTATCAATCCTCAATGTGATCACACTTACTAAGTGTCTCGATCACCAAAACAAAATGGCTCTTACCATTTATACCTTTGCCTTGAGCCTTTTATTTTTCTCTTTCTTCTTTTCAAGTCCAAGCACTTGATCATCACCATGGCATCACCATCATTATGTCATGGTCTTCATTTGCTTCATCACTTAGAATGTGCTACCTATCTCATGATCACTTGATAAACTAGGTTAGCACTTAGGGTTTCATCAATTCACCAAAACCAAACTAGAGCTTTCACTATCGAGCTCGGCACTTACTCCATTGAATTCAGAAGCAAGCCTACCATCAAGTCTCAGGCGCTTGTTGATTTCGTCGCTGAGTGGACCGAGATCCAAGAGCCCATCGCCACCACCTACCCTGAGCACTAGGTGATGTACTTCGACGACGCCCTTAACATCAATGGTGCTGGTACGGGCATTCTGTTTATTACGCCGACCAAGGATAAGTTCCGATACGTTCCCCGGATACACTTTTCGGCCTCCAACAACGCCATCGAATATGAAGCATGTCTCCACGGACTCCGTATAGCCGTTGAGCTCGGCGTCAAACGTCTCATGGTATACAGGGACTCCTCACTGGTCATCAACCAGCTTAACAAAGACTAGTCTTGCTCCAGTGAGAAGATGGATGCATATTGCGTTGAAATCAGGAAGCTTGAAGGGAAGTTCTACGGTATCGAGTACCACCACGTGGTACGCGGTCAAAATCAGCTCGCCGATCACTTGCCCAAGTTGGGCTCCTCTCGCGCCGTGATTCTGCTAGGGGTCTTCGTTCAAGATCTTCTGGCCCATCCATTAAGGAAGAAAAGGAAATTCAGGAAGTTCCCCCCGTCGAGTAGCTGGTACTTACGATACCTTTGCCGGCCGCTGATTGGAGGGAACAGTTCATCAAGTACCTCTCCAGCGCCGAAGTACCCGCCGACAAGACTGAAACCGAACGCCTAATCCGTCGAAGCAAACATTACGTGCTGGTGGATGGCAACTTGATGAGGAAAAGTGCGAAGGAAGGGATTATGCAAAAATGCATCACCCAAGAAGACGGAGTGAAGTTACTTCTCAAAATTCACTCTGGTTCCAGTGGCAACCACGCGGCCTCGAGAACACTAGTTGGCAAAGCTTTTCGAGCTAGTTTTTACTGGCCTACGGCCATCTCCGATGCAGAAGACCTCGTCCGACGTTGTGAAGGATGCCAATTTTTCACCAAGCAAATACACATGCCGACACAAGAGTTGCAGACCATTCCAGCTTCATAGCCCTTTGCATGCTGGGGACTGGACATGATTGACCCTTTTAAGCCAGTGCCAGGTGGCTTCTGGTATGTATACGTCACCATTGATAAGTTCTCCAAGTGGATCGAGTATAAACCGCTCGTCTCGGCTACTGCAAAGAAAGCAGTCGAGCTCTTCGAAGACATCATCCATAGATTCGGTCTCCCGAACAGCATCATCACCGACCTCGAAACTATATTTACTAGCCATCACTTTTGGGACTTTTGCGAAGACCGATGCATCTCCGTCAAGTACGTCTCCGTTGCCCATCCTAGAGCCAACGGCCAGGTCAAACGGGCGAACGACATGATCCTTGATGCCCTCAAAAAGAGGCTATATCAGAAAGAAGAAAAGCATCCGGGCAGATGGCTCAAGGATCTACCAGCTATAGTCTAGGGACTACGCACTCAAGCTAGTCACAGCACTGGTGTGTCTCCATATTTCTTGGTCTATGGCTCAGAAGCCATACTACCAGCGGATATTGCCTTCCGAGCACATAGGGTGGAAAATTATGATGAAGAGCGAGCCGCAGCTGTTCGGGCAGAGGACGTCGACAAGGCCAAGGAAGAACGCCTAATCACTTGTGTTCGCACAGCCAAATATCTAGAAGGCTTGCGAAGGTACTACAATCGCAACATCAAAGGTCGTTCATTTGCTGTTGGCGATCTCGTTCTCCACAGAAAACAAAAAACCAAAGGGATGCACAAGCTCTCCTCCCCCTGGGAAGGGCCTTACGTCGTCAAAGAGGTTACCCGACCAGGGTCTTATCGCCTATGTGACTTAGACGGAATCGATGTCCCCAACTCACAACACATCAAGCACCTCATACATTTCTATCCTTGAAACACCCTAGATATGTACTCTCCACTTTATGATGAATAAAGTTTTGGTCTTCACAATTTGTCTCTATTAATTCTCCATTATGGTTTAATCTCCACTTACAGTCACCGAGCTTTCAGCTACTCCATAACGACTCCAATATGAAATTGCCATAACTGCGCTGACCACGTTTCTCCAAATCTCCCACGTTTTCGCCGAACGAGTTTCTTCGAATCACCGAACACGTTTTCTCCGAATCACCGAACACATTTTCTCCAAATCGCCAAACACGTTTCCTCCAAGTCGCCGAACACTTTTTCTCCAAATCGTCAAACATGTTTTCTCCAAATCACCAACATATTTCACCAAACATATCTCTCCAAATCGCCGAACATTTTGCTCCAAATCTTTAAGATATTTCGCCGATCAGCGAGCAGTATACGTTCTTTTCTATTCTCTTCGGAGAAGACCCAGTCTCCGATCTCTCCCTACACGTGCCATAGGCTCCGCGCTCTGCGTTATGAGTGGTTAGCTATGGTTCCTTGGTCACGCCTGTTCCTCCTACATGTCCACGGGCTCCGCGCTCGACATTATGGGCTAGCCAAGGCCGAGAGCTCAGCACAGAACTAATTGCTCGGACGCCACTTATACTACGTATATCTCCAAGTTATTTCAACAACCGTCGAGCAGCACATGTTCCGCTCTGTTCTCTATGGAGAAGACCCAGTCTCCGATCTCTCCCTACACGTGCCACGGGCTCCGCGCTCTATGTTATAGGTTGTCGGCTACGGTTCCTTGGTCACGCCTGTTCCTCCTACACGTGCACGGGCTCCGCGCTCGACGTTATGGACTATGGGCTAGCCGAGGCCATGGGGGTCAGTAGCGAACCAACTGCTTGGACGCTACTTATACTATGTATAATTACGTTATGGTTAAAACTACGAAGATTTTTTTGTCGAAATACAAGCAAGCTGCATACACATGCACCTTATAACATTTATCACATACATAAGTGTTTTTTGCGCTTTCGTGCGTTCTAACTACACTGTCCAGATATTATAGATGATAATCTCCGAGCAGATCACCGAGCTTCACCATCGCCGCTCATTTCACCAAACAGGTCGATGTCGCCGGCCAGCTTTTTCGCCGCATCCTCCACCTCATCCTCCAGCTGCCGGGTCTCCGCCTCGCTCAGCCCTTCGGCGAATCCGGCCCCTATCGCCTGAAGGTCAACGGATTGATAGTGGGACCAAACCACCACAAGGGCATGAGTAATGTCGGTAACAACGACGTCGCAGTTGTATCTCTTGAAGCTCTCCCACGCCGTCTTGCACCTTTGGATGACGATGTCCGGGCGCGATGGCCTGCCGTCGGGTTGAGGAGCCACCTCTAGGTCGACGTAGTCGAGCACTGGTTTGACTCCGACAACTACGGCATCAAACTTGTCCCTCTGGGTTCGGGCATCCTGCTCCAGCACATCGAACTACACCTTGACCCTCTGACGGTAGTCTGCAAGCATTACAAAGTTCCATCAAGCAAGGAAACTACTTCAACATTAACTCCGACCAAGGAGTACTCACCGTTCAACTCCTCGGCCAGTTTGTTTGCTCACCCTGTCTCCTTTGCCTTCTCTTCTCGGAGTTGTTTGAGAGCCTGGCGCAGCTAGCCGAGCTCCGTGTTTTGCTCTACAAGCACAACAGTCATTGCCAAAAATATGGCTGTTTAGCAATACAAAGCACATTCGCCAATATACCGTACCTGCTTTCTGCTCGGATACACTTCTGAGCTGCTCAGATTTCTGTTCCAATTGCGTGGAGGCACTCGCCAGCTCTTTGGACTTGCACCACAGCTGCTTGGACGCAGCCGCCAGCTGCTTGGACAGGTCCCCCTTATGGTGTTCCAGGTCCCACGCGTTAAGGTCTCGCTCGCGTGGGGCCCTCTGGATGTTTCTCTCCATCAGGTTCATCGCCTCTCTGAGTTTTTCGTTCTCTTCGGTGAGGGGTTCCATCCTCTTTATCAGCTGGTGCCGCTGCTCGGTAGTCCGAGTTATCCCCTACAAACGCACGATTATAATGATGAACTCCGATCTCCAACGTCAAAGATGAGCACTCCAGATGCAGTACTGACATTGATTTATTTCATCACTCTGGCAAGGGCGGTCTTCAACCTCCTCATCTCCCTGGTGGTATCTTCCTCCTCGATAACCACCACCTCGTCGCCGCGCTTGCGAAGGATTCGGACGGGTTGAAGTCGAGGTTCAACACGCTCGATCTCTTCCACCTCGTCCTCTTCCGCCGTAGCTCGAGGCACCATCGGGGGGCTCCATGGCTAGACAGCGGGTCCGACCATCCCTGGCGACGCCTCAAGGGGCGCCGTTTGCTCCTAGGCCGCCACCGGCTTCATCGTCCTAGACTCCAGCGCATCGCCGGCAACTCCAGCCTCTGCTCCCGATGACCCGGCGGTTCCCGCCATTGCCTCGGGCACTACCGCTGATCCGTCCATTATCAACGCTGCTCATTCGTCATCGCCAAGTTCGCCAGCAGCGGCGGTTGACTCCTCCTATGGCTGCTGAGCTCTCGAGGACTCTAGGACAGGAGCCGCCGGCGTTGCCTCCACCATGGGATCAGCCCTCGGTGATTCGACAGTCTAGACTGGTGGGGTCAGACCCTCCGCACGCTTTGCACTACATCAGATCAGTTCGTCAAGCGCCAAAAAAGCTAAGAAATGACAACAAAGTAACTGCAAGGAAAGGATATTTACAGTTTCGTCTACTGGTACAATTTCTTGAACCGGTGACGCCTACCCGAGCACCCAGGCGTGGCCATGGGGTCGACTTTCGTGCTCTGGGGTGGTGGTCCCGTCTCCTCCACCATCGGCCTCTGCTCTGCCTGCCGCTCTGGAACTTCCTCCGCCTACTGCTCGGGGACTTCCATCGCCTACTGCTCAGGGGCTTCCGTCGCCTGCTGCGTAGGGACTCCCCTAGCCCGCTGCTCGGGGAATTTTTCACCATTCTTCGCTTGTTCCTCCGCGCGCGTGCTGCGTGGAGGCGATTCAGTGTTCGGTGGAGGAGCCACTGAAGTTTCGTCGTCATCTGACCACTCGATCACCGCGGTCCTTCGCGTTTGAGTGGTTTGGTCGCCACCAAGTGAGATGCCGCCCGGTTTGAGGGGACCGGCGGCCTCCGTCTTCCTCTTCTTCCGGGCCGGCTCGTATGTCGCTGCCCTCTTCCCCCGGATTTTCTCCAGCACCGGGGACGGACTCTCCGATGAGGTGCTGACTGCTCCCTCCTCAGGCTGTGGTGGTGGCCGAGAATCTACGCCCTTCTGCCAATCACTCCTTGGGACGCCCGAGAAGTACACCGCTCTTTCCTGCGAATGGATCTTTGCATAAGTGAATCAGTTCATTGCTCGACAATAATCATGGACACAAAGCAGCATGAGAAAAACAATCGAGATGGTTACCTGAGGAGGCGGATTTGTACAATTGAAGGCCCTCGTTTGCCTTGGTCAGCTGAATGAGGCATTCGGAGCGAATAGCTCTGCGGCTCGCTCTAGCACATCTTTCCTCGACAGTCGCTCCGTCCTCTTCCGGGTCCCGTCGTCATCACCTTTGAAGTCAAAGCCCGGGTGGGCCCTTTCCTTGCAGGGCTAGATGCGACGCACTATGAAGCTTGCAGCCACCAGTTCGTCGCTAATCTCCACGCCTTTAATCAAGTCAAGGAGCTCCCTCACCTGCTCCATTTCAGCGCTATTCGATTTCTCCGACCAGCTCTTCTGGCTCTCTGGGATGTGGTGGACGTCGCAGCGGATTGCAGGGTGACTTTGCTTCACGTAGAACCAATTGGAGTTCCACCCTTTCAGAGAAGTGTTCAGCAGTACATTAATGTACTCGCTGGCCATCCTATCCTAGAGCTGTAGATATACGCCGCCGACCACCTTGGAACCACCGTCGCCTTTCTTCTTCAACCAGAACAGGTGTCTGAAGAGGTTGAAGTGCGGCAGAACCCACAGATACGTCTCACAGAAATGAATAAAGATCGAGATGTGTAATATGGTGTTGGGGTGGAGATTGCACAGACTAATCATCCAAAACTCCAGCAGATCCCACGGGAAAGAATGAACAGGGAACCCCAACCCACGCTAGAAATAATCCTCAAAGACTATAGCTTCATCAGTGTTAGGCATTGGGAAGGGCTCACCGCTGGCTGGCCGCCATCCGACGGTGACGCGGTCTGGAAGGACTCCCGCCACCACCATCCTGTTGAGCTCCGCCAACCCCATCTTCGATGGCACCCATTCCTCGTCGTGGCTGGCTCCGGCGGCTGCCTTCTTCGGTTTCATAGCTCCATTTTTTCGGCGCCATTTCTCAGATTTGGTTTGAGAATGGTGGCGGATGCGCGTGTGGATGTGAATCTAGAAATGCGACGGCGGAGGAAGACGAAATGGCAAATGGGCAAAGGTATGAGCGTGGGGTGCGGTGGCGCAGTTATAAAGCACCCCCAACTCTTCGCATTCTAGGGTTTTTGGGAAACCGTTCCCGTGATTTGCGCCTCTCCGAATTCTCCGATGCGGCTTAATAGGCTGCAACCTGGGCTTTCACACAATCGCAGCACATGTCGCTCATTTATCGCCGCCGTTGATTACCACTCACCGAATAATCGCCGACTTCTCCGCCATTTATTGAGGCTCAGTAACAGTTACTGTACAGCCATTACTCCGGTTTTTTCTCCACGGTTGGGTTTTTCAGATATCTCCGTAAATGGCTCGGGGACTAGCTACCTGCTCGGCTGGTCTTTTTACAATTTTTCTGTTTCTGACCCTGGCACCACGTGACTGCGTCACCTACTGTCAGGCTCGGGGACTAAGTGGGCACACTTCACCTTGCAGTGAATGTGCTCTCTCTCATTTCAGGGCTACGCTCGAGAACTAGCTGCCTGCTCGGCTAGTCTTTTACTATTCTTCTACTTTGGACCCTGGCACCAAATAACTCCGTCGTCTACTGTCAGGCTCGGGGACTAAGTGGGCACACTTCACCTCGTGGTGAATGTGCTTGCTTTATTCTGGAAGACTCCGCGCCTCTTGAAGTTGAAGAAGACTATCTCCTTTTCTCGTGTACGGACTCTAAGTGGACACACTTGGTCCACCGCGAAGAAATTTTCGATTATGAATTTGAGCTCCTTACACCCTTATGGCAAGTCGTGCTTGGGTTATGCTGCTCGGCTACGGTTCGTGCTGCTCGGCTACGGTTCGGGCTGCTCGGTGACAGTACACGCTGCTCGGCGACTGCTCACAACTGCTCGGTAACTCATCACGGTGGTCGGACCATGAGTTCAACTGCTCGGCCTCGTTCGCACCTGCTCGAACAAGTTCAAGACAGCGTTGCACAACGGATACAAGGCGCTCGGGGACTAGCTGTGGGGGGTATGACCCCGGATACCCACGGCAGAACACATGGGCTGCGCCCTCAGGGGCGGCCCAGCCCACAAGACGAAGCCTTGAGGGGCACGACTCTGCTCGGCGCCTCCTGCAAGACAACTGAAAGATATCCTGAAGATACTACGAGATCTGTTAGGATATGTATGATCCCAAGATTTCTATAATCAGTTATTACTTTTCAGTTATCTCTCAGATCGAACCGACTTGTAACCCTGCTCCCCGGACTATATAAAGCGGGCAGGGACCCCCTCCAAACTCACACAATATTATACGATAGCTAATATAAACCAACAGACCACAGGAGTAGGGTATTACGTCATACTGATGATCTGAACCTGTCTAACTCGTGTGTCTCTGTTGCCTTCTTGTTCTTGATCTATCTCACGCTCCTCTGCCGATCAATCTACCTTCGTAGGATACCCAGTGCCGGTCCTAGGATTTTAAGGGCCCTCTGACGATCTCGTCGTAACGGTCCCTCTTGATAATGTATAAAATCTTATAATATATATGCGCTAATTTTACTTGTAAAACAAAAGTAAATTCAATAACATATTTTTAATTTAACATGTCTGATAATTATCGAGGAACAATATAGATTAAACAATATATTTATAGATGTATGATAATTATCGAGGAACAATGTAGATTAAAAAAGTAATATATTCGTTTTCTTTTCTCACCCATGACAAATGTTTTTTTAGTAACATTCTAAAATTCTAACACCTAAATTAGAAGAAAAATATGACTATATGAGTAGAAAGTACTAGAAGTCTGAAATACTATACAAATAATTAATTTGGATTAAAAATAAAAAGAAAAAAAATACCTTGGGCCTAAACAACTGATCGGTGATCGCAATTCATAAGAAGCCAAGAATTAAGATGTTGTCGTCGTGGAGTCCTGCCTGGTCTTCGTCCTCGTGCGCCGTGTCCGTGTCTCCGGCAGCCTAGCTCTTCGCGGCGACGTGGCTCACCAGCTCCTCGTGTGTAAGGGGCATGTCGTGAACTCATGATCAGAGTGTGCTGTGTGCAGCGTGACTCCTCGTCTCCTCTCTACCCGAGGGCCATGGGGAAAGAAAACTATGAAAGAAATGATGATGTTGTCTTTTTGGACCGCCTATCCAGTTTTATTTCTCTCTTCTCATTAGTTTGCTAATACCTAATGGACTATAGGACCTGGGGATTTGTATACCTAGGCTTGGACCCCTCCTCCGCTTGGGCCATCGGCCGTCGCACCTCGTGCCCTACCTCTAGGGCCGGCACTGGGATACCCCGGAGGACTGCCGACGATATTCTGTCGATAGTCGGGCACGCAGAGGGAGGCCTCGAGGAACTTGGCGAGGACACGCTCGTCGGCGGCGGCGGAGCGCACGCCGCGCGCCGTGCGGATCGGGGTCGGCGCCGGCGGCGAGCCGCGGGGCCGTGGACGTCCCCGTCATGTCTGGGATGAGAGGGTGGGTGGGATGGGATGGGAAGACCTTCGGGCGGCGACGATCGTGCTCTGCTCCAGTCTGCTGGGGTTGGTGGTGCGCCCGTTGCCACCTTTGCTGTGGTGGACTGGTATCCGACTATCCGTGGTTGCGTGGGTTTGAAGAAAGAGGGGCCAGGACGGCGAGGGGTCGTGAGAATGAGATCTGCTGGTGGCCGTCAGATGAGGAGCGCGGATGGCTCGATGGCGCGTGGGGGCCGCTGAAGCGGCGGGAAAGTGGAGGTACTTCCGCGGCACAGAACTCTGGGCTGGGTGGCGAGCGGCGGCAGGCCGCAGGGCAAAAGGTGGCGGTGGCTGTTTGCTTGTAGGATGCTGGATTGCTGGGATGGAAGCCAGCGCCGGTCCGTCAAAATTTCGGCCGTTGACCACGGGAGAACGGTCACGTTTGGATTAGAGCCGCGATTTGATCTGGTGAACTAGAAATCACCGCGGCCTGTCCAACTTAGCGTGCAGCGATCACCTCGCGGCAACGAACGCGACAGAGGCAGCTCATTCAATTCGCATTTGATCTGATGAACTGGGAATCAAGGACGGGACAGGGGTGCTGCCGTGCTGGACTGCTGGTGCTGCACAATCGTGGATGCACGTCTCCTGGACATCCCAACCGGCCGCCTGCTCCACCACCATGAATCCACCATGCATGTCCTCTCATCTAGATCCAGGAAACTATTGATTTGCAGTGACCCACCGCCCGCCGCCCCAACCAAATCAATTGCTCCCCCCTCCGGTCTCCTCTCCTGTATTTTAGAATTTTTAAAACAAACTAAAAAAGACAAAAGACAATATACTCTTATTTTATTTCTTAATCAGGTGTTTTTTTTGCGAACATAATTAGGTGTTATTGTCGACATGATTAATAAAAATTAGTTGATAAGTGACAAGTCGATATAAGGGTCGTCCCAACTCCCAACCCAAAAACTATAGGCTCTATCTTTGTCAAGTTATATAGAACCAACTGGTGTCCTCAAATCGAACTGTGATGCCTCCTTTCTGCGCCTAGTTCATCGTCGGGCTGCTGGGGCTTCTTGATACGGAATGACGTGGGAGATGTGGTCATCACCGGTCGCGGGAGGGTTGATCACCTTCTGAATGCGTTCCATGCTGAGCACGTAGCCAGTCTTCGAGGCATACAAACGGGCGTGGACCTTGGCATTGGTCACTTGATCGTTGAAACTGATGCAAAGCTGGTTGTCCAGGCCAGTCTCGACCAATAACTTCGACAATGCTATTGTGGGTCTCTTGGTAACGGAGATAAAGACTTTAGTGTCTTCTTGTTTCCTTAGCTTTGAGTGCGTGTTTAAATTAAATTAAAGCACGGAGTGCAATCAAGCTGCTCATGAGCTAGCTGCGCTGGGTCTTTTATGTAATCAGGGATAGGAGCAAATTATGAGCTCTGAGAGTGTTCATGTAATTGGTGCTAACAACTTGTTAGTATTTTTTTTAAAAAAACTGACTTGCTAGTAGTTGAATAATAAATAGTGTATCTTCTCAGCAGGTGACTGATGGATATCAGTCACCTTCTCCACCGTCACGCCCCCGCCCGCCCGTCTCTCCGAGCGCATCGCGCTGCTTAGCATGCAGCCCGACGCTCTCCCTTTGCCCAGTATGCAGCATCGCTGCCCAGTCTCGCAGACCATGCCCCCACTCCCGGCCGAGTCCTCTCACAGGCGCTGCCCAGCATGCAGTCTCTCAGGCAGGGTGACTAATGGATTTGCGAACCATGATGCGACTGCGTTTGATTATTTCTCTAATAAATTCACCCAGTTTCAAAAAAAAAAGTTATAAAGAAACTACACAAAGAAAAAACGGGAACGGTTGAGTGGTTAGGGGGTACCTTCTCTTTGGGTGGTCAGAGTTCGAGTCCCAAAAGACTCACTCTTTATTTGTGCCTTCGGCCGCAGCGACCAAGAGGAAAAAACTCTCTCGTCTGCCCCACATCCAAAGCATAGTTCTGTGACCAGTTAATCTCACGATCTACGTGAGAAGATCTTTTTTTTAAGCCAAAATATTCGGGACTGTCTATTAACCGCGGATCGAATTTTTTTTTTAAAAAAAAACGGTCCATAGCGCCTAATGACTGACGAATGGATCATGGCCTTCGGGGCCCATAAGCAATGGCCTGGACGCAACTTCACTTCGTGGGGCACGTGTTTAATGGGCCATCATATATTACTGTTGATTTTCCGGGGCCCATAAAGGCTGAACTTGTATATAATCCATGCTCATGGACTCATTTCAATGTTTCATGGGCCATAATATATGGCCACAAAGCCTAGCTGTCCATACGACATCATGTTTGGCCCATGGGTTGCTCCCGTTTACAACCTCAATCGAAGTGGGCGGTTCCTTCGTGCTTTCCCATTTTAAGTGGAGCAAGTCCTCCATAGACCTAGACCGTATTTTTTTAGAAAAAAAAGAAAAAAATATTTCGGCCTCTGCAATATTTTTATCAGTGATTAGCGCCCGGACGACGGTCCCCTTCTAAAACCCGCCTGCCCCCCGTGCGAAATAGACCCCGCCCGCCCCCCGCGTATAGAACGGAACCCGCCCCAGTCCTCCGCTCCCCACCACGCCTCTGTCCCCTGTTTTCCGATGCACCCTGTCCTCCACCAGGCCCCTGTCCCAAAAGAGCACGAAACACTTTAAGTGCAACATTGCAAATATATAGGAAAACTATGTAGTGCAATATCGGGATATAAATACTGCAACATCGTAAAAATATGTAGTACGTGCAACATTGAAAAACATGCACTGCAACATCGAAAATATGTACTACAACAACGAAAACCCTTCAACATCGAAAAATATGTAAAGCAACATCGAAAAACATGTACTGCAACATCGAAAAACATATGCTACAACATCATAAATTATGTACTGCAACATCTCAAGTAGTAGTATTGGAACATCACAAAAACATATATTGCAACGACCAAAAAATCCCATTGCAATATTCAAAAATCATCTATTGCAACGTTAAAAAAACCCATTGCAACATGGGAGAACCCGCTAAAAAAGTGTACAAAAACAACCCGTGGCCCATCACCTTCGAGCTCGCGCGGAGGGAGGAGGGAATAGGACCCCAGAGCTCGCTGGAACCCTAGCCACCGCCGCGTCCCTCAGATCCAGAGGAGGAGGAGAGGAGGGCTCAGATCCAGAGGAGGAGGAGAGCTCAGATCCCGAGGAGAAGGATGAGGTGGACTCAGATCCAAAGAAGGACCGACCTACCTCGTTGGAGCTACCGACGTCGTCCTCGTCTCCGGTGAGGGTCACATGGAGGTCACGGAGAGAGGGAGGGAGAGAGGGGCAGCGACCTAGTGCGCAGATGCGGCGTCCGTCCCGGTGGTGGTCCGGAGAATGACGCGCGGCGTGGCAGGTGTGGAGGAGTAGGGGGGAGCGGGCGAGCAGAGCGGTGAGTGGGCGCGGGGGAGACGGGATGGAATAAGGAGTTGGTGGGTGTGCTCGGTGAGTCGTTCCGTGTGTGGGTCCGTCCGAACGGGACGGATGCCCGCACAGTATCATTATCATATTTTTATTTACACCTAATAACCATCTACTGCCTCCATTCCAACTTTCGGCTGAAATGATTGGTTTTCTGGATGTGGCCTGGCCTGAACTGTGGAGTACTGAGAGTGTCTGGTTTCCTTGGTGAGTAGTGATGGCAGATATACCCATGAATTTCGTACCCGGTGGCGTGAGGCATTGATATAAAAACTCACCTATGGGGGATCGAGCCGTAGCTCGAGCGGCAAGTGCTCCGGGTGGTGGAGCGGTCGGTCGTGGGTTCGAGCTGTGCTCAACTCACGTTTTTTCACCGGGGTTTTTCTCTAATATTTGCAGCCTCTCACGTGTGATGTCACAATGGGATCGTGACGTGCCCGTCGTCTATGAAATCAGAGGATTTCGGTGATCTCAAGAAGGACGCGGTCTTCAGATCTGGGTATAGTTATATGTTTGTTTATACACGGGGTCGTGTGAGTTGTGTGCGTGTGTTGTGTGTGGACGTGCGTGTGTACGAATAGATGCTACAGATGTACCCAGGTAAGAGGCAATAAAAAAAACTCACCTATGGATATATGAGGGTCGGGTATCTGCAAAAATACAGGTAGAATATGAGTATCTAATTTTACTCACTAATACCCATAATTTGAGAATAAATATAAATATCTACAACCTGTACCATATGCATATCTTGTCAGTTGACACATTTAACATGTACTCCATCTAGAAAAGAAGCAATTCTGGCATGCATAGTACCAAGTTAAAGTATCTCAAGTTTGACTAATAACTATATATACAAAAGTATAAATAATTATTATATCAAATAAGTGTCATTAGATTTGTCGTGTGATATATTTTCATACTGCACTTATTTGATATCATAAACGTAATATTTTTAACTATATACTTGATCAGACTTTGGACACGCTAACCAAGAATGCATTTAGAATTGCATTCTTTCATGGACAAAGTTAGTAATTTATAGCATATACATAGCATGTCAAACTATGAAAATGATATTTTTCATGGATGCCTTAGTAAAGTGATTATGTGAACTACTAACTTGTTACTTTAGTTCGTGTGTATGTTGTGCTACGTAATTTATATGAGCATGAAGGACGAACTATGAATTTTCGATGTATCGTGGCTTGTGAGCGACTCTATATCGTCCTAGCTAGTGACTTCTATGTAAGTGAGATTGACATATTTGTATTTTAAAAATTATTATTTTATATCACTATAATTTTATTATTTGATCTCTCTTAAATATGGTACCTCAGGGTTAGGTGCGGGTACAAAATTGGGTAAAAGCTAGGGTCATGGATATACTCGTGGGCTGATAAATGCTTTACCTGCACCTTATATGACCCGTTTGCCATTTGAATTGGTGATGTGTTGGGCTTGGCCAAGACGTGCACAAAATGTCTGCTGAACATGGCTCTCAAGAGATGAAAACGAAATCTGTTTTGCATGGATCTGGGCATCTGGCTCAGATGATGTTGTGAGTGCGTATATGGTTGGTAGTTTTCTCGCCTTTATACGTGAAGTCCAGGTCACTACGCAGCCAACCAATCACCGGCTAAATCAAGCTTGGGCTGTGGGCAGTGAACCAAATAAGCTAGCTAGCACACGTATGTTCTGCCCACCCCTGGTCTGGTTCGGCAGGCTAGCCAGACTCAGCTTTGGGCAAGGAACCATTTACGTTCTTACAGATCCAACTTTTGGCTGACTAAAGACTCACAAACTTTAGTAGAGTTTAGAAATAAACTTAGAATTAATGGCAATATTAAAAACTGTAGAAATTTTACAATGGTTGGAAAAAATAAAAACCATCCATTACGAGGAATCGAACGGTGCATAAATAAGAGGTACCAATGTAAAAGTACTGAGAAGTACCAAAATGGTGGGGATAGTACTAAAATTATGTGGGACTTGTACCAAAATAGGTGGGCTAAATCTGATTTTTTTTTATTTTTTATTAAGGGTAGAACTGTAATTCAATAGGTTCATGGGATTTTTTTTAATTTTAACACTTTTTCAAACTTAATTTTAAATCTAACACTCTCGGGTTTTTTTAAAACTAACACTTTTAATGCCTGTGCCGCGCCATGCATGGTGGCGCGACAGAGGGCTGACGTGGCAGGGCTCTGTCGCGCCACAGATCTTGGCGCGGCAGTGACGCGCCACCGATGTTGGCGCGGCAATGCCGCGCCCTGATCCATGGCGCGGCAGAGCCGGGTATAACCTCCGTCGCGGCCAGTCCCGCTGGCCGAGCAGCAAAGCGGCCTACCGCCCACGCCTGTCTTCGCCCGCGCCTGTCCGCCTGCCTTCGCCCGCGCCTGCCCGTCGCCGTGCACGTCGTCTGCCGCGGCCGCGTGAGCCCACGCCAGCCCGCGCCAACCAGGCAGCCAGGCCGCCAGCCGCCGGGTGCGGCCGCCACGCCCGCACGCCGGCGCGCCTCCCCCTCCGGTCACGCACGGCGGCTGCCCTGCGCCCGCGCCTCCCGGCCCGGTCTTGCGTGCTGCAACGAGGTACTCCACTAATATAGTTAGCACAGTTAATAAAGTTAGTAAATTATTAAAGTATAACTAGTATAGTTAGTAAAGTTAGTTAGTTAAGTTAGTATACGTAATATAATAAGTTAGTATAGGTAGTAAAGTTAGGTAGTTTAGTTAGTACAGTTATAGTATGCCTTGTATAGATGTTAATGTTTGATTAGTTAGTATAGTTATAGTTAGAAAATATATTAATATTAGTATGGACATTACGTACGATGATTTTGACGACTTAATGAAGTTTTTTGAAATACTTCTGCAGATGGATTGTTGTGTTAGAGTTTTGTACGGAGGAAGTGTTAGGAGAGAGGACGGTATGTTTGAGGATATGGAAGAAGAATTGGAATGGTTTGATGAACCTCCTAGCTTAAACGATCTTTGTGTCCGTTTGAATATAAAGTTTGACGGGGATTTCACACTAAAGGGGAGGTTTGATACTGGGAAGACTAGGGCACTAGGGTTCTTCAAGGTTCCAATGTGTCCATGGCTGAGGTGGTGGTGGAGAATGGGTACAGGATGCATGGTGTTCAGGACGGTCCGTCCAGTGATGGTTTCGGAGGCAATGAAAAAAAATTAGGGGTCGAAGGGGAAGCATCTCAGGATAACATGGATTTGGACGGTCAGTTGATGCAGGAGCAGTTTCATTCAACTGCAGTAGGTTGTATAAGCAATGACTTCGATGTGAATGAGTTCGAACGGGAAGAGGAGGAGCAGGAGGAGGAGGACAGGATCGGTGATGTAGTTAGCAGTGATTCAGACGATTATGATGATGACCAAGGAGGTACAGATGCTATGGCAACAACGACTAATGTCATGCCAGTACCGGTACATACTATGCCATTACCAGTACCAACTGAGGTTTTGCAAGGTGTCCATGCTCAGGGTAGACTAGTCACAGATTTGGCTGCAGATGATATCCCCTATGATTTATGGGCCAGAATTAGCGAAGCGCAGCAGTATGTTCCACCACCACCTTACACAGCGACTGAGCTTGAGCAACTAAGGTCCAAGAACGTACCTTTCAGGGGCGTTCGGAACTATACGGATGTCAGCATGATGGATATGGCAGTTTATGATACCGGTCTCCAGATGTGTAGGAATTCATTGTATAACCATGAGACAGAAACCCTTAGAAAGAGGATGATATTCAACACAATGTCAGAGATGAAACTCTTCCTTTAGGACTATGTTGTGTACCACCATAGACCGTACACCGTCACTCATTCAGACCAGGAGTTGAGGTACCACTTGATATGCAAAAACGGTTGTCTGTGGAGGTTAAATGCACGTAGGAGACAGAGTGATGGCAAGTGGAGGATAACTATAATTGTTGAACCCCACACTTGCCTAGACAATAGGGAGAAGGAAAATCATCAGCAGCTCACTGCACGTTACCTTGCTCGTCGTATATTGGGGCTCATTGATGACAACAACGACATCTCGGTGTCTTCTTTACAACAGTCCATATTTGGATTCGTTAGGTACGATGTGACATACGAAAAGGCTTGGCGTGCTAAGCAAATTGCTCCGACGATTCGATGGGGTACTTGGGAGGAAGCGTACAATAGGGTGCCCCACATCTTATGTGCAATGCATTGTTACAACCCTGGCTTGAAATGGTTTGTGGACACCGGAGGGATATTTTTCGGGACCCATTGAGGCATGTCCTCTATCGTGTGTTCTGGTCGTTTGCGCAAACGGAACATGCATTTCAATTTTGTCGGTCAGTCGTACTTGTTGATGGCACTTTCCTGATAGGAAAGTACAGGGGCACCTTGATGATGGTTGCTGCTGTTGATCCTAAGGACCAGATAGTACTTGTGGCATTTGCTTTGGCAGAGGGAGAGAACAATGAATCGTGGTCATGGTTCATGCGGCTTCTACGTGTGCAAGTGCTTGGCCCAACTCACACTATATGTTTGATCTCTGACCGTCATGTTGGGCTTCTTAATGCTGCAACTGAGCATATAGATGGGTTTCCGCCTCTAGTACATAGATGGTGCATGATACACTTTACCGCTAATTTCTAACGACGTCAGCGGAAGCAGGAGGTATGTGACAAGGTAAAGGCTCTATGTTGTGTACGTACAGAGCACCAGTTCAAAGAGACAAAGAGAGAACTAGACAAGATGTTAAATGCAGCGGGAAAGGCCTGGTTAGAGGCGTAGATGGAACAGAAGGCTAAGTGGGCGTTAGCATATGACGAGGGGGGTTTTAGGTATGGCATCATGACCACTAACTCCTCGGAGTCCTTCAACCGTGTATTCATCGGTGTTCGATCGTTGCCTGTGTCTGGAATTATTGAGTTCTTCTTTCATAAGTGCAACGAATATTTTGTGAAGAGGTGGGAGCTTGCGTAGAGGAATATAGCTGAGCAGGGGCATTTTGGAAAGGCCGGAGCTGAACATTTGAAGGAGGCCAAGGAATTGGCCAAGCAGCACACCACCGAGCCGTATGAACCCCGCCGCCATATCTTTAGTGTACGGGGCAAGGGTGGCACAAGCCTGGGCGGCGAACGTTATGGTGGACGAAACTACCAAGTTGATCTTGAAAAGGTAGAGTGCAGTTGCAACGTCCCTCAGATCATGCATGCCCCTTGCTCTCATATGATCACGGCCTACAGGGTTCGCGGGTACAACTATGAGGATCTGCCATATATGTCATCCTTGTATCTCCGTTCAAACACCATTAGTATTTGGGAGATGAGCTTCGAGCCATACCTTGACCCGACACAGTTGCCACCTTATAATGGTTATGACTACGTGCCGCATCCGAATCTAATGAAGGTAGGGAAGGGTAGGAGTAGGGATGAAAACGGTACGGATATTTTCCGACCGTATTCGAAACCGAATTCGTTTAGAGGGGTTGAGATATGTCCGTATCCAAGTCCGGATATCCAACATCCGATACCGTATCCGTATCCGAATACTCAAATCGTATATTTATGATGTCGATATCCAATCATATCATATCCGACATAGTTGACACTATCCGTATTCGAATCCGAATCCGGAAAGAAATATAAAAACAAATATAATATCGGTGATATCCGTTCGTATCCGATCCGTTTTCATCCCTGGGTAGGAGGAAGAAGAAGCGATTGAAGGGGGACATGTACGCTATGAGAGGGTACGACGAAGACATGTACGGTGGGGGAGACTTCAACAATACCCGTGGCAGGAATCTTTGCTCTGTTTGCAAACAATCTGGCCACAAGGCTAGCCGGCATAGAAGACAGCAGGTGATTTCATATTGTGTTCGAATTACATAACAAGTAGTTCAAATTTTGCAATGCTACATAATGTTAATATGAAAATTGTTAATTTGAATACTCTAACCAATTCTTTATTATTTTGTAACAGGATGGCCCCTCCCACGCCGCACCAGCTGATCCCCCTTCTTGATGTGGAGTACGACGACCCCCTTCTTGTACCGGACGATGAGGTTCATTACGTCGTGGGACTTAGTTTATTACGTCAAACTTATGTCGAACGAATATTGTCGTCAAAAACTTGTAGACTCATAAACCAATGAAAATGTTGTATGGCAACTTATCGTCTATTTATTTGCTTTATGTTTGTTTTGTACAACACTTGTAGTTTTGTACAACACCTCCGCCTATAAGCCCACCTCCGCTTGTAGTTCTGTAGTTTTGTACAGCACAGAAGCGCCATGGGCTATGGCGCGACAAATGATTACGTTCGTTTTAGAAATTTTTAACGCATGATACAAACAGATGTGATCACTTAAGATCGATCATGGGTAATCCGAGTACATGATACATGGGTATAATACATCAGTAGTTCAAATGAAATATAAGACAACACAATAGAATTTCTACTACATGGCTACATTGATCATTAATAAAGCATGGAATTAACAGACGGCGCAATAAAAAACCCTCAGTCAGAAACATACTGAGTAAGCAACTCATCGTCCGAGTACCAATCCTCAACCATAACCCTATTGCTGTGGCTAGGCTCACCTGCGTTTCTCTGGCCTACCTGTCGCCTGTAGTAGTGGCCTCCGCTTCATCTGCGGCCGCTGCGACCTGAGTGAAGAATGCGTCGTCATCCTCCTCCGCCTGTAAGCCCACCTCTGCTAGAGCGATAAGCTCGCTCCGTCTGCCAGTGTCGTCCTCATCCTCCTTCGCCTACAAGCCCACCTCTGCTAGAGCGATGAGCTCGCTCAGTCTGCCAGGGTCGTCCTCATCCTCCACCGCCTGCAAGCCCGCCTCTGCTAGAGTAATTAGCTCACTAAGTCTGCCAGTGTCGTCCTCATCCTTGTCCCCCTCATCAGACAACACAATCGGGGATTGAACTGTGCGACCAGCTCGCGATCTACGCTCATCTAACTTCTTCTCCTCATACCTTACACGAGCCACCTCTATGGCATGATCCTCGCTGCAACCAGTTCATTCATGTATAAAATACAATCAGTTAGCAACGTGATTGTATTACATTTAAAATCAGGCAACGAAAATAGACGTTCAAGCACTCACTGGCACATAATGCAGCAACATGCTCGTTCAAGACCTGCATCTTTACTCTTGTCTCCTCCCTTGCCTCCTTCCTTACCCTCTCCTCCTCTAACGTCATCCGTCTCTACAATCCCCATTTGTTAAGCCCAACATCGATCGGGTTATAAATACCGCGCTGTCTAGCAAACTCACGCATCTTTTCTTTGTGATGTTTAACGAATAGGTTGATGTAGTCAGGTCCATATCCCATCTTTCTTGCAATTAGTTGCCTCTTCTTTAGTTCATTCAAAAACTTAGCTTGACCATCGTAACGTTCCCACCTGTATTTCCTAGTGCTTTGTTCAAAAGAAATATTATATCATATATGTCTTAGCAAAAGAAACAAAATACAATTTCATGTTTACCACAAAAATAACGAACCTCTTCGTACTCAACCATATGGCCGCAATAATGGCATATTCCAAGCTTCGAAGGGACTAGGCCATAGTTAGAATTAACACCACATTCGCACTTGACTGGTGGTGTTTTGTAAATTAACCTTTCTTTTTTCTTTTGTTTTGCTTTTGGGGTTCTTCGTGCTATTTGTTCTTAAGACCATACAACCACTCCTTGAAACGACACATAAATAACGTGACATTAGTACATGACACATATAGCTCAACATTTCAATACATACACTTTGCACTTACTTCATGCTTGTTTGGACACACAAACTCTAACGTATTGTTAGGGTTTATCACGGCTCGGTCTCCGCAATGGCACAGAGGAGGTTCCTTGAGTCGTCTAACTGCGGCTAAGTGCTTCTCCTTAGCCGTCATTGGAGGGGGGGTTAGCGGGAGGTGGAACCCACCGCTCGAAGTGCTCTCGTGGATGTCACCCTCTCCATCAATCGTCGAAAAGGAGGTACCTGGGGTCAAACTTGTCTGCACCGTCGATCCACTGAAAGAAAAAGCACCTCTTATGGGCCTACACAACAAAAATTCAATAAAATATTAGTAACCTAGTAATACAAATGAAGAAGAAAAATATACGAAAACAATAACTTACATTAAAACGACTGCACGTGTAGAAGCAACGAGCCGCTGTGTCCGGATGTCTTGATTGAAACACGTCGGTCGGACGACAACAGTCACAGTTAGGGACAGGGAGTTCAGGAGGGACGGGGGCATCTTTGCTAGACTCGTCGGGTTACATTTCTTTAGGACGACCCTGTTTTCGCCATAACTACTCCCGAAACATGTCTTCCATCTAATAAAACGGTTCAAATTAAACACCAATCAAAACAACGCAAATTAATGTAAAATATAATCATTTGTAATGTAACTAAAATATTATAAACAACAATTATAGCAACAAATATATGCATGGCAAACATACTTCTAACTAAATAATTACCTTAACATTGACAAACTCATACTAATATCTTCACCATAGTTCCCAAACATAATTTTTCTACTTACCTTAACTCCCATTCATAATATCCTATCCACCATTTAAACAAAAATAAAATGTGCGTCATTACCTTGAACTAGGACGAGGAGGGAGGGAGGCGGCCGGGGAATGGAAGGGAAGGGAGGGAGACGGCAATGGAGGCCCGGGCTGCCGCCGTTCGTGGCGCGGCGGCCGGCGTGCTTGGCGACGGTCGGGAGCGGGAGCGACGCCTAGACCGTTTTGCTGCTCACCAACGGGACTGGCCGCGGCGGAGGTTATACCCGGCTCTGCCGCGCCATGTATCTGGGCGTGGCAGAGCCCTGCCACGTCAGCGGCCAGCGTTTCTGACCGCCGCCACGTCAGCCCTCTGCCGCGCCACCATGCATGACGCGGCATAGGCATTTGGCCGCGCCAGCGTAATAGGCGCGGCCAAAAGTGTTAGTTTAAAAAAAACCGAGAGTGTTAGATTTAAAATTAAGTTCGAAAAAATGTTAAAATTAAAAAAATCGTTCATGGTGGGGTAAAATTGGGATGTCCCATCCACCCGTGGCCGTGGGTCACCTCGTCCTTCTCCCATGGCAGCGGGCAACCTGGCAGAGAGTTGCCAGCCCACCGCCGACGCCCGTCGCAAGGGATAACACACAGACGGAAACGGCTAGTGAATAGCAGATGGTCGTCCGCAAAAGGACTGCGTCTCGTGCAGCTTCCTCCTCCGACAGCTCCCCCTGGCGCCCTTGCCGTCGTCAGCTCCAAAGCATGAAGGAACAGCAGCACATTGCGTTGAGAGTGTGGCGTGCCTAGTGGACAGCTACATTTCCAAGGTGTCCCGGTAAGGGAACCTTGCCCTGGGCAAGTTCCAAGCCCTGGCCGCGATGCTGCCGGAGTCGGCACGCGTGTGCCACGATGGGCTGTACCGCGCCGTCTTACCTGAAAGCGCATCGGGGGGTGACGGAGCACGAGCGGAAGCGGCTATGGCCCTGTTCGTTTGGAGGAATTTTAGAAGAATCTAGATGAATCTGGAGGAATTTGTGAGAGGAAAATATTGTTCTGGATGAAAAAAAAACGGATAAGTCGGGTTTAAGAGCACGCGAACAGGGCCTATGCCGAGCGGTGGACTGCGGGGATGCGAGGGAACTGTCGCAGTGTCGCGGGAGGCGCGCACGCACGTGGCACATCGAGTGGCTTCTGCTCCTCATCGAGGTGCGCAAATGCTGCTGTCGGAGGAGGCAAGGCTCTGTTCGCGTGCCCTTAAACCCGGCTTAATCCGTTTCTTTTTTCATCCAAAACAGTGTTTTTCTCTCATAAATTTCTCTAGATTCGTAAAGATGGCCGGCGCCTGGCGCGCTCGGCAAGGTGGGCAAGGAGGACGACGTCAACGTGCTGAGGCTTGAGGTGTAGCGCTTAAACGCAAAGTACATGGAGCTGCAGCGCGAGGTGGAGCTTCTGCAAGGACAGGTGGAGCGCATGATGTCGTGCGGTGACGAATGACAACCAATTACCACTATACCCTAAAGAATATAAAAATTAAATTTTTAAATGATCTTCCACAATTAAATAACAAGTAAATAAAAAAATACCTGAAAATACCATGGTACTCTTCCAACCATTGTAAAAGAGCTCGCTGTACTAAGCTTATTAGAAGACAGCCGCCAACATAAGAAGAGAAGTTGAATCGAAATACTTGAGTTGACAAGCTGGGGACAATCTAAAAGCTTGAAATCGACCCCTCACGGACTCACCGCATCAGAATCAGACCACACATGCACATGCGGCCTTTGCAAGCTGTAGCTCGTTCGTTTGGCTGTGGTTTGTCGTAAATGATTGTAAATTTTCAGCTAGAATAATATTTTTCTCTCACACAAACCAGCCAGCAGTACTGTTTCACAAACCAGCAACGATACGAACCAGCCAACCGAACATGCTGTCGGTAAAGAGACGGATGGATCGAAGACAAAAAAAAAAGGGTACAAACTGAGGATCAAACCACGTGCATATCATCATATATACTGCATGTATAGTAGACCATAAACAAGCATTGTTGTTCACGGTCCCAAAGGTGCAATCCCCACAAACATCTCCCACCCATGTGGCCGGATCCGGGGGTTGCTAGCTACAGCGTAACAACAAAAGTTACACGACACCACTCCCCTGCAGCTAGCCCTACGATAATCAGCCTTGCAGGTTTTTCTTTTTCCTTAATCCAAATATCCAATGCTACAATCACCGGTGCAGAAAATAAATAGCTTAAATCCTACGATGATCAGAGAAGGAAAGGCCTAAGCGGGTGCTAATTAACAAGCAGCCTCGGAATGGCGGGAGCCTCCTCTTTACAACAACGAGGAGGGGTTCCTTCTCTGAAGTCTGAATGCATGCAAATCGGTTCTCGTCGCGGATCGGAGTCGGAGGGGCTAGCTAGAACTGGACGCCCTCGAAGGTCTGGCCGAACTGCCAGCCGGCCGGCGCGACGTCGTTGCTGCTGACGGTGCGGCCGTCGCTGGCGGTGACCTGGAAGGAGAGACTCTGGCCGTCCAGGAGCGAGTTGCTCTGCCAGTTCTGGCCCCAGTTCCGGGACATGGGCTGCCACCCGGTGCTGGAGCCCTTGATGGAGACGGACTGCACGTCCCCGGCGCCGGCCACGTTGGTCACCAGCACCAGGTTGAAGTAGGAGTGGCCGTTGATGGTGAACCGGATGCCGCCCTTCTTCACGCACGGCACCCTGCAGCAGGTAGCAGATGGTACAAGGAGTGCAAAAGGTGATCGTCAGTGAAACTGCAACAAGTTCAAGCAGCAGCGGCACATGGCATGCCTATGCGTGAGAGCAGAAGTGTTACTATTGCTGAGCGTGACGTTTGCAACTTGCACAAATCGTTATCAAAACTAAAGGTCGTATAACAACTAACATGGAAGCTCATAATGGTCAGTGTGACGCCTAATCTACTCGGAAACAGCATGGTCAAGTCGCAGTCGTGCATGCATGGCGCACGGAAGACGAACAACCAACAAAAACAGTACTCCCTGGGTGCTAAAAAATGAGGTCGTTTTAAACAGCGACACGGTTTTCGAAGCATAACTTTGACTACTTATTTTTATAAAGATATTTATCAAAAAGTGATATATGTAAATTTTTGTGAAAGTATCTTTTAAGACAAATCTATACATATAGTTTTCACATTTCCAAACTCAACAACTTCAAAGTTATTCAAGATTTATATTCCTAACGTCTGACTCGAGACTTGTCCAAAATGACTTCATTTTTTTAGTACGGAGGAGTAGATAATAATCTGCCGGCTGGCCCACGAAACATGGTCCGAAGAACCGACACCAGCACGGCCACGCAACACAAGTCTCTGGAACCGGGCGCAAACAGTACTGAGAACTCTCGAAACCGAGGAAATATATCTCACCTCCTGTAGGCGACGGGCACGATGCCGGCGCGGTACTGCGCGATCTGGAGGAAGGCCGGCTGTGCCATGTCGAAGTGCGGGCGCGGCGGGTTGCACCAGCCGCCGTCGTCGCTGGGGAGGCCGTAATTGGGCGGGCAGAAGTTGGTGGCCGTCACGGTGATGGTGCCCGGCAGGCACCACTGCCCGTCGTTGTCGCAGCGCAGCTCGTAGCAGGACCCGCACGCGGCGCCGTCGTTGAACAGCGCCGTGCTCAGCGCCGCCGTGTTGGTGCCGTACCCCGTGCTGTACATGTTCCCGTAGCCGCACGCGCCGCCTGCACGCAAGGATGTACAGCAACGTCAGTTCCAATTTCCAAAGGAGGCTAGCTACTACAAATTCCATGTTCTCGATGGATCGTGGACTCACCCATTGTGCCGGACGCGTCGCCGCCGCCGTAGAACGTGGCGTGGGCGCTCTGCCACGCGCCGTAGTCGCCGGCGGCCCGGTGGGCAAGGAAGCAGAAGGTTGAGCAGAGCAGGAGGAGCAGGACATTGGCAGCTGCTGCCATTGTAGCACACACACTGAGTCACTGACTCTCCTCGGCTCGACCTGGCTAGCTGATTAGGAATCGAGAGTTGCTTGGCTGTGAAGGGAGTGGGGCGCGTAGGCCAGGTACTTATAGGCGGCCAACAACGGTCAGTGCTCACGGCAGTTGGAATCGTTAATCACTTTCGTGGAGGGGCATGCAGGGAATTCGTCGAGACAAAGGAGATAAAGGGAGGTGGGGACTGGGTGCTACACCCCGCCGACCACGATCGCCCCGGTACACGACGGCGGTAGGTTAGCACATACGAATCAAGCGCACATGCAAGTTCCTCGTCGCGCTCAAAGTAGCGGACGCCAACTGCTCGTGCGTGTACAGGACCGGACAGGCCCAGCGCCCAGCGTGCATGCCCACATGGCTCTCGCGAGACTGAAAGCCATGGGTCTGGGCTTATTTGGCTAGTCGTGGCAATACAAGAAATAATGTGTGGTAGATAGATATGTTATGTACATCCACCAGGACGCTGCCCATGTGTTGATCGAGAAATCATCGCGTGTTCTCCTAGACCTGGATTGCCGTGAGTCCCGGCCGACGGCCGTACGTGCTCCCAGTTGCATACCTGCATCATGCATGACCTGTCTGTCTAGTGGATTCATGTGTGTGATGCTGATGCGCGCACGTCAGTACAATAGCTTATGTATGTTGTGCATGGTTTCTTCGTGCCAAGACGTATAGCTAGGTCAAAGGTAACACGATAAAAAACGAACAGATTGCTCACTGCATCAGCGTTCAACAAGTCAGCTATGAAATGCTCATTGCCACTATATATGCTATATATGCGCCGGTTTTCTTTATCCTGCATCAATGCAATTTGGTTAACGATGCTCGATCAAGTTGCGTGTAGAGTACAGCGAATGCGAACCAACCAAATCATTCAAGCGCTGCACATGCTCTGCAGGGATCGGATGCCTTCGTCCCTTTCCAACGGTGGCCGTGAAAGCTCCCTGAGATATTCGAACCTTGCGTTCTTCAGTTAAGCGCTTTTTTTTTAATGTCACTGCTCCCCCACCTGAATGTATATCGATATAGCCCAAATTGACTCGTTTTATGTTTTACAACGCTAAGGAGAAAGAAAAAAAAATGAAAAGCGACAACGCCCTAGCATCAGGTCAAGGAGTGGCATAAACCACAAATAGACTAGCGAAATGCAAAGACTACCGCAACAAGACATTGGAGCTCTTCGACGATGCCTCCAGGGAGGTAAATGACGCCAACACGTAATCATCGTTAGCCAAGCAGGAGCTTAGCAAGGTTTTCACCCCAAGCCTTTGGCCGAGGGGTACCTGCACCGCGACCGGGGGGGGGGGGGGCATTGCGCGGAGCCGTTCCCGGACAAGCCCGCAACAGTGGTAGGTGTGCACCAGCAAGCGTCTGCGCCTGGACAGAGGGTGGGTGATGCCGGTCATCGACACACCGCGCGGAGCCATTTCTGGACTCGCCCACGACAATGGGATGCACGCATCGGCAAGCGTCCGCGCCTGGACGGAGGGAGGTGGGTGATGCCGGCCGCCGCCACACCGCGCGGAGCCATTCCCGGACTCGCATGCGACGATGGGAGGCACGCACCGGCAAGCGTCCGCGTCTGGACGGAGAGAGGGGGTGCCGGTCACAGCCACACCACATAGAGCCGTTCCTAGACTCGTTCGCGATGGTGGGAGGCACGCAGCGGCAAGCGTCTACGCCTGGAGAGGGGGAGGTTGCGCCCGCCGCCACACCGCACGGAGCCGTTCTCGGACTTGCCCGCTATGGTGGGAGGCACGCACCGCCTGGTGGAGGGAGGGGTGTGCCGGCCGCCGCCACACCGCGCAGGAGCCGTCCCGAACTCGCCCGTGAAGGTGGGAGGCGCACACCGGCAAGCGTCCATGCCTGGAGAGTGGGAGGTGGCGGCCACCGCCACACCTTACGGAGCCATTCTAGGACTCGCCCGCGATGATGGGAGGCGTGCACCGCATGGTGGAGGGTGGGGTGTGCCGGCCGCCACCACTCTACGCAGGAGCCATCCCGTACTCGCCCGCGACGACAGGAGGCGCGCACCAGCAAGCATCCACGCCAGGACGGAAGGGAGGTGCCGGTCGCCGCCACACCACGTAGAGCCAAACTCGGACTCGCCTGCGAGGATGGGAGGCGGGCACCGACAAGCATCCACGCCAGCAAAGTGGGGGAAGAGGAATGAGGAGGACGCCACCAAGGAGGTAGCAGCGTCCTCAGACGTCGCCGTCCGGGCTTTCGCCCTAGCCTCAACCAAACCTGCCTGCTGCAATCTTTTGGAGAGCCGCTGAGGAAGGATGCTGACAGCCCCACTCCCGGGGCGGGCAGATCCGACCACCGGAGGCCGTGCCGACGCGAGCCCGCCGCCCTCCAGCCGTCGCCAGGAAACCACGGCTCGATGGAGCCCCGCCGGAGTCCCGCGGCGATCCGGTGGCGGTCGGAGTTGCCACGGCGCTGCTGGAGACATGGGGACGGCGGATCCGATCCCTGGGAGGCCGGATTCGCCCGGCTGGCCATCCAAAATCAGCTGGAGATGGGGAAGACGATGGGCGGCCGCCAGAGTAGTCAGTGAAGAGAAAGACAGGGTTGGGGCACCGGCCGCAGCGTCACCACCTCGATTCGGTCGCTGGCGGTCCGGATCGGTGCTGCTGGCCGCCGCTGCATACGCCACGAGAAGATCAGGAGAGTTGAGGGAGGAAGAAGGGCCGGAGCGTCACACAGCCGTCAAGCCGTATTGCGCCCGAGAAGACCTCGTCGCCGCCGTCCTTGGGAGCTACACGGGCTTCTTGGCGGCTACCTCCAACGGTGGCGAGGCGCCACTACACAGGCGAGGGGCTGCGATGGCTGAGGTGGTTGGGACGCCACCCGTGCCGCCCTGTACGGACAGCGACACAGGGGCTTTGTCAAAACTAGTTAGAGCATCTCCAGCAAGCTACCTAAACCCACTACCTATCATATATTTGGGTAGTGGAGGCCAAAAAACACACTCCAGCAGGCTACCTACTTGACTACCTATTTTTGTTGGCCCAACAAATTTTTCCTCCCACTACCTACATCTGTTGGCCCAACAAATGGGTAGCTAAAAATTGGTTCGGTCGTTTCCCCCACCCATGCAAGCTCGACCGACTCTTTCCCCGCGCTGCCAGAGCAGGGTTGCCGCCGTGCCCATCCATCGGCGCCTGGAAGATGACCGGCGCCGCCCCGTGTTCCGTGACTTCTTGCGTATACATAATGAGATTGAAGACCGAACAATTCATGAGCAACTTCGTGATGATTTGATGGAGCATTTGTGGGCACGTCATGGTGTGTCGTAGTAAGATTTAGATTTGTTTGATTATATGGTTGTATGTATGTGAATTTGTTTGATTATATATGGTTGACCAAAGTATGTCGTCGTACTTTATTTGAACTTTGTAGTATCTTACTTTGATTAATTATGTTTGAGTTATGTGCTTTACTTGTGGTTGAAATACTTTTGGTTAAATTGTACCGGAGAAATGAAGATCATAGAGGGGCAATATGTATTCGTGAGAAAATAAAATAGGTAGTCTGTTTTAGGCTGCTGAAGACGACAACAAAAAATAGCTACCTAAACAGACAAATAGACTGTCTGTTTTAGATAGTGCTTATGGAGATGCTCTTAAGCGCTTTTAGGTGCATCTCCAAGGAAAAACTGCTAGCCATTCGATTTCTGAAAGGATTTACCTGTTTGTATGTTCTCACGGGCTGCAATCTGAGGGAGCGGTTAAACTGGATAGATTCGTCGATCGAAAGAAAAAGGCGTACTCTTGACTACCATTCGTCGGGTGTAGTATGAACACTAGCAGCCTGCTATAGTAGCACAGCCGTTTATAGCCGAAATGACCAGACTAACCACACCGGAATCTTCAGGCAACTACCATTTCCTACCAAATATTCAGTACTCCGTGCGATCCATTGCTCATCCCAATGATTAGTTCAGATTATATAGTGTCGATAAGGCAGAGCCATCCTGTTCGTCGGCGCGTGAAGAAGGGCTCACATGCTTGCATGAGCCTGGACATGGCCACGTAGGTAGGGCGTAGGTGGAGCATGCGGAGTTGCTAGTTTAAACCCAACTCTTCAGACAAGCCTGCAGGTACACTGCATGCGCACGCAGGCAAGTCCAAGATTGCGTCTGATCCGACTGACGCGAGGAGCAGATCGAGTCGCTCCCGCGATCTCTGCACCATGTGGCTCCTGGACAGGTGTCTGCAGCAGCGCATGTCTTGCTTGGTCAGTCTCCTGGAGCTGCTTACTGCTCAGACATGGAGCTATGCCAAAATGAACGTCGTACAAACTCACCCAATGGCAGAGACATTTGCCATGCTTTCTGGCTGCTTTTAGCTTCAGCATCTTTTTTCTCCGGGCACCAACCAAAACGCGACGTGCTTCATGTTCATGCCTCCCTTGTTCCTTCATTGTACAGACACAACGGTTGACGCATCAAATTCTCCGCAAGCATGGAGAATTCAGACGTGTCGGGTTAAACTCGGGTCCCTCGTGGATCGGCTTTTCAATAAGGGCTCAACCCAACAGACAATCTTACGAGCAACGTGTAACTCATGGGCCAGTCAAAATACCTAGACAACAGGTTAAAAGGACGATTCAATCTCCGACCGAAAGGCTTGGCCGAGGAGGGACGACGTCCGCTTCTGACTCCGGCTCACCTCTCCGACCGGAGCGCTCGCTTCGGTCTCCGGCCCGCCACCGGACGACCTCTCCGACCAGAAAGCCTGGCCCAACGCCACTTCCGACTCCGACCGGATGCACCGAACCACTGCTTACAACTCCTCTCCGGCTGGCGCAATCAGAGCCGACTGAGACCAAACCGATCGGAGACGCCCGCTCGGTAAGGACCAGGAAACAGACGGAGAAAGCAAGGCATGGCACCCAAGTCAACCGCAAACCGAGGACCGTACCCTGTACACCAGCAGGACAGTACCCTGCGACCTCCCTGACACGACAGAACGCAAACAGTGTTGTAGGCGTCGATATTTTTCCCTACAATATTGTGGGCGCCATTAACTCTCATACAGTAAGGCTCCCCCACATGTCTATGGACATCGACAGTGTTATGGGCGCCGGCATTTACCGTACCAGCCGAACATGGTAAAACCCCTTGCATGCCTGCAGGTATCAACAGTATGGCGGGCGCCGACGTCTGACATACCCGAAGAAGACAACACATCCCACATGCATCTAACATTCGACAGTATCATGAGCGCCTACCATCATCATGTATCCTACGGCGTGGGCAACAAGGCTTAGTAGTATACGTACTTTCTCCCTCTTACTTGTAAGACCATCTCCTTCATCTATAAAAGGGGATGCGCTCCCTCCCAACAGGTAGATTGATTCAGATCGATCAAGTTCACTAATACACAAGAGCAGAACTACCAGGTTCAAACCACGAGCACACGCTTGAACACTTAGCTCATAGCGGAGCTCCTGTCACTCTCGGCCCTTCCGACCGGAATTCGACTGGACCTCTTGTACCCACATCTTTCTTCTTTCCGTTTGTAACCTCAGTGCAAACTTCGAGCACCTGGGCTCAGAAATAAAGTCACCGACCGACTCAAACTGGACGTAGGACACGTTGCCTGAACCAGTATAAACCCTGTGTCATTGAGTGCTAGGCCACCTCCGATCAGAATGTACGGCAAAACTATAAATATTTATGTGTTGGTCACTTTCTGCACCGATAATATGTTTCTCCTTTTTCAGAACACGGGAAACAGTGACGTTCAGTTGAAGAACACACACATTTACGCGAGACAAAGAGAGTTCATCGAGGTTAGTTTTCCTGTCATGCTCTGTGCCTTTAAAACATGATAACAAGCATCGTAGCGTGCGTTGGCTAGCTTAGCTTCACGCTTTCGAAAAGCAACAGTCGTCTTCCGACCCGGGAGCCTGATGAACCATCCCTTTCCTGTCCCCACGCCATGTTAGCTGCACATGGGAGGGTTGGCCTGCAGCCTAGCTAGTGGCCTGTGGCCACCCGGAGATCACGGCCTGGCCCCTGCCATTAGCGCTGATCCTGCCTGATTCGCCTTCTCTTGGAAGCATTCTACGCTAGAGCCCCCGGCAGCCGGCCCACCGTTCATGAAAAAAATTAATTCTCGAAGAGTGTCACGTATTAGTATATCAACTTTGATCAATTATGAATAAAAAATATAAATATTTATAATATTAAATAAATATTATTAGATTAATTATGAAATGTATTTTCATAATAAATTAATTTAGAGTCATAAATATGAATATTATTTACTCAAAACTTGATCAACCATGAACCACTTACATTGTTAGTTTTTTTTTTTTGACGAGAGGGTCAGGCTGTGCTTGCCTTCTGATTCACTTTTGTCGCGTGTCGCCTTCTAAAATTAACAGTGCAGGTTAGATGGAGTTAACTCTGTTACTCTTGCAGTTGCAAATACAGATAACAGATGCAGATTGTTTTACTTTCGCTATGTACCAACAAGAATACCTCAAATGCGTATCCATGTTCATCCATATTATATACTCCAAACTACAGTAGCATGGACACAAAAATGTACTATTCCAGTAGTTTCTCTTTATGTCTCTCAAAAAGAAAACGGCTTATCTTTATTCTGTAGATAGATAGAGAAAAGTACAAAAACAGGACGGAGCTGTTCACGTCCGGGCACCGACGATGTGATGGCTGCACGAGGGAGTGAGAGGGGAAGCCATGTGGGGAGCACGCCAAAAATAGATCACAAAATCGTCCCACGACAGCGACCGGAGCTCCGAAACTCGTCAGGTCGCCCCGGCCCCGGCCCCGGCCCGCGCGAAAAGAGATTTCTCTGAATCCGGGACCGGGGGAACGAAACAACCTGCCTACTGTTTCTGTACTAGAGAGAATCCATAGCAGGACTAACCTTGTCCCTCCTCTCGATTCATTCTGACAGTTGGATCAAGATGGAACACTCGTTCTCTTTTTTCTACCTCCTGTCCATGGTTGTTCACTGCGTCTCCGCGAAATGCCTCCACTGCCCACCGCCCGCGCCCTCTGGTGAGACCCTATCATCCGCAGCGACCTCCTCCTTCCCCTCCCTCTTGCCGTGCGCCGCCATGAGCATGGGCACCCCCCTACCCCCACCGCCTCGTACACCGCCAGAACCCTTATTGTCACTCTCCCGCCGTCCTCATTGCTTGGCCGCCCTGTCTCCCCTGAGCCTCTTGTAAGCCCGTCGGAGTTGGAGAAGAAGAGAGGGAGAGAAAGAGACGATAAAAAATTCGACTTTGGATTGCTCTAAAACGCTAGTGTTGTATAACATTTCTGTTTGTTTTTTTTTTCCCTGAAGGTCGCTACATGCTTATTCCCTTGCCATTGCCAAATCCCCTCGACATGCCGTGAGCCAGTGACGCAGTCAGAAAAAAACCATCATGGGCAATTTCCATTCTCAGCGGTAGGGGGTTGCATGCCAGGCTGATGGCTGTCTGGTGTCTGCTCATGAATCATAATTGCCGGAGGAGAATCATGGTCGCTTCAGCTTGAGGCGTAGAGTGCACATACCACAAGTGCAGGCGCCCTACCACCCATCAAGTGCCATCAAGGAAAGAACGGGAGGGCCGGCCCCGGTCGTAGATGCCATACCAACGGCGAGCCAGCCAGCCAGCCCAAGGAAAGCGCGCGATCAAAACGACAGCGACGGCGCGCGCGCTCCCGGCCATGTCACGCATGTGGGTCGTGTGGGACGGCGCGCGGCCGGGGCTAACTACCGGCCGGGCCTTCCGTTCGTTAATGGCTCCCCAACCGAACCGATGTACGCATTGCCGCTGCCGCTCCCGCTCCCGCGTCGCTCTCCGGGCGCGAAACCCTGCCTGCTCGCTCGCCGCCCGCCGAGGCCGGGGCTTGTGGCTCGTCACGTCGCGCGCCAGTTCCCCGTGCCGGTGGGTAGCTGCCGCCTGCATGTTACCCGTCACGCGCTCGCGAAAAGCCCCGTTCGTCCTCTCGCTCCCGAGGGGTCGCGGTTGCGCGGCTGTTGCTGCCATGTGCCCGCGGCGCGTGCCGAGGCGACACCACCGTCGTCGGGTCAGGCGTCGCTGGCTGCTATGGAGGCCGGTGGGACCGTGGGAGGGAGGGAGGCGTGCGTGCTGGTCCTACTACGTGCGCCGCGGGGTGCACGGCGTTTCGGCAGATCTCTGTGACGCTGTTGTCGCACTGAAGAAACACAGGCTTTGTTGCGCCTGTGCTGTTGGATGGGAGATACCATAGTGCTGTACTGCACGCTACAATGGGCCAATGCGCTAACCGACGTGCAGAGACTTTTCCAAGGAACTGCCAGCTTCCCTCGGTGATCCATAGGGACTCCAGCAAACGGGCTTCACTCTTACATCTGGCCCAACAAATCTTCGGAAAGGGCCGAACTACGCATAGGCTACGGGCTTCTCTGGCAAACGCATAGAAAGCTGGAGAACGTGGGCCAGCGCAGCAGTTGCCAGGTCCCTTTTTTTTTAGCTCCATAGGCCGCAGCCCAATTCCCACTCGGCCCTGTCGTTGTAATAAAAAGGCCATCCATGGCTGCAAAAACCTACATGGCCGTCGACAAGCATGTATTCACCAGAGTCTCTCCTTCCTATAACAAATGTATTTCACTTCCTTCTACCTAAGTTATCCTTAGTGAGGATTCCTCCCCTTTTAAGAAACCACATGAACACATTAAAAAAAGGTAGCTTCATAGGTCAAGTTTCTTGGGTAGTTTTAACTTCCTTATTGATAAGATATGTATACATTGATTTAACTGAGAACATCCCATCTGTATATGTCGATTCCAAACAAAAGGATCCAAACCTTTGTTTAGATTAATATTAGACAGTCTTGCACGGTTTATCTCCAATCAAAGATATGCTAAAAAGAGACATTAAGCGGAACTGTAAGGACTTTATGCTATTGTGACTTGTTCACTAGAACAATGGGCATTGAGATTTTAAAGCTTGCGTGCCTAACCATTTATCTTTCCAATATCCGATTTGGTCTTCACTACTTAGTTTAAACCTCACTAGACATGTGTCTTTGTAAGGTTTTCGGGCATGGTTTTCCTTATAAACTAAGCTAATTCTATTCTTCTTAATCGAAAGGCGGAGCTTCTACCATTATATTAAAAAGAACCTCCCTAGACTTTCTATTAATTAGGCTTGATTAGAACTGTGAGTCCCTAGCTTTTTTATGCCACTTCTCCTATATTGTCTTATTTGTAAGTACTTGTTTCGAATATTTCTTGTCAGATGCCCTCTAAAATTACACAGTTTCAATAACCATTGGTTTATTGGATATTTGTTTTGCAGGTCTAAGTTTAAGATGTCAAGCCATCCTTGTTCATTAGGTTGAAATAGTATATCTTATTTAGGAAGTCACTATTTCTTTTTTTATGTTATTCTAGCATAAGAATCTTCATCTGTATTATTTTATTTTTCTTGAGGACTCCTCTTGGACCTTAAAAAAGAAGAGCATTAACAAAGGCAGCCTAAACAAGTACCGGTCCGCTGCCTGATGACAATTTTCCCTTCCATCTGCCTCAATTCATTGTTTTATAGACTTTTAATCTTTATTATTTACTAGCAAACATGTTTGTACGGTGCAACATGAGAGAAAAAATCTATCAAATGGTTCATTACAAAATGAGGACTATAGATATGAGACATCTCTATTTATGTTTTCCCCTTTTTTATAAATTTTAAGAGCTATAATTAATTTTAGGATAACTATATGACAACTATAATATAGGCTAACATCGGTAATAATATGACAATATATTAAACTTGTATAAATATAAATAAAACTTTATTAGATTTTTCAACCGTTACAAAGCATAGAAATATTTGCTTGTAATATATTAAACTTTAATTTCTGCTCTCGTCCAGTGTTGAAGCTCCACTGTTCATGAAGCGCATGAATTCGGTCCAGTTCGTTTAGCTGAATTTTGGCTGCAGCTGCTGATGCTGATTTTCTGTGAGAGAAAAACATTATTCCATCGCTGAAAAGTAGTGCTGAAACAGTGCTGAATAACAGGGCGGAAGCGATTAATCGCAGATTGGACCATAGCGCTGATCGTTGATGCCGGATTTCTTCTTTCTTGTTTGGACTCGCTAACTGTCAGTGCACTCTAGAGTTGCCACGCACTGTAACTAGATACGAAGCACACGCTACATCGGACGCCTATCTGACTTATAATTCAGGGTTTAAACAGTATTTTTCTTTCACACCAAATTAGCCAACGGTACTTTCAGCCATGCCTCGTAAGCCGGTTCAGGCGAAACGAACAGGCCATGTACGAACGTAACGCGGTTTACAGATTTTGTTCTGTTGTCGTCTCTCGAACCGTCGGTGCAGCCACGCTGGCGGCTACAGTGAACGCGGCTCCCTGCTCGAATACCGCCCTCGAAATGAATGGCGGATGCAGGGACAGTTAATTCTCTCAACTGCCAACAAGCTTGTAACCACTGCCATCAGTGCCATGTGTAGCGCTAGCACAATTTTGTCAATCGCCAATTCGCCATTTGCGTCCGGCGTCGTGATCCTGTAGCTTGAAGGTAGGGTTTGGTCCGGTGCGCCATTTAACACCGCCTGCCGAACGTCCTCTGCCGACCGAAGCAGCAGAGCCAGACGCTGTAAATGGCGATCGAGTGGCTCTCACATGGCCGCTCTGCCTAGCTCCATAAATCACCGGCCCGTCCGTCGCCCTGCTGTCTGCAATTCTGCAACCCTGCCGCGGATGCCGCGGATGCATGGGGTCGCTGCATGGGCTGCATCTGCCTACGCTCGCGCGCAGAGATGCAAATGCAGGTACGCGCGTCCCGAGTCGGCCACTGGAAAGCCATCCACCCTGCTGATCGAACTTGCTTGCTGCCTGCGCAGATGGGTTTCGATTGAAGCTGCTTTTGGATACTCAAAGAATTTAAAAGCTAGCTTTTAAAAGTCAGATTATTAAAAGCTGGATTATACAAGCTAGTTGAGAGACTTGTTTGGATCCATGCATGGTAAAAGCTGAGGTAGATAGATTTGTACAGCAAAATTACAATAATACCCTCAATCCTATACGGGATCTAGATGGGCCAAAAAAAACAAGGGCAGATTGGTCAAATTGGATCCAAAAGCTGAAAAAACTAGGTTACCTCAGCTTACTAGATTGTGGAATCTGGAGGCTCCAAATTATATAAGTTAGCTAGAAGTTAGAATTGTTTGGATCCCTAGCCAGCTTCTAGAAGCCAACTTCCATGGTTTGTTGGAATCCAAACAGGCCCTGAGTTAGGGTAGTATTCATTTGGCAGGGTATGCTTGTGTCATACCACGACCGTCGCGTCTCGATTACAATCCTAGGCCCATCTCCAGCAGTCCTGGTTCTATTATCCGAACTTATTTTGATACAGTCAATAGTACTCGTAAAACGGATCGTTTGTGCAAGACCGCAAACACAGACCAATCGTTTCTGCAAGACCGCAAACATGCTAAGAGGATACCTTCCGGTAGCGCACGACCCAGCACAGGGCTTCCCCCAGCCCCACCACTTGCCCACTAGGTTTCGGAGTCGCAGTTTGCTACCTCCGTCGCTAATTCTAGCTACTTCGGGTCTGTTTGGCCACGCTCTGGCTTCGGCTCCACAGCATCTTTGGCGGCGCAGCCACACCAAACGTGCCCGGCCGAAGGAACGCTTCTGCGCGTCGCTAGAGGAGTCGGGAGCCCTTTTACGCATATAGAGGCGGGCACCGATTTGTGGATCTGCCGCTCCGACTCCCGCGGGGAGCAGCACGGACGAAAGCCCGGCCAAACGGCTCCTTCTTCTACAACCAATGCCCTCGTCACTTGGATTGCTCAACCGACCTCTCCCATCATCTCGATGGATGGCGCCTCACCGCCTTGTTCTGCCGCCATCTCAACTACCACCATCGCATCGCAGGTCTGTGGCCTCGCCAGCAATCCCTTGTAATCTTGGAATTCATAGAAGCCCCCCTCTTAACCCGTAAACTCTAATGGGTCTCGTGGGCTCATGGACCATGGAATCACATCCTCCGCGCAGGGCATAATCGGTTTTGTGTTAGCATGTGCGCTCCCCAAACGGTTGCACAACTACTATCTCCATTCCAAAGAAAAATAACAATCGTAACTTTAGTCTAAGTTAAACCATCTTAGGATATACATTTGGAAGATGCAATTCTAGAAACACAAGAATATGAAAAACATATAGAAATATAATATCCAAATATCCTGAATCCTATGGTTTGAATTGCTTTATAAAAGCAGGGTTTTTCTCCATAAAAAACGCACGAAACTGTAAGATTGAAAGTTTCATGAAGCGTAGGAAAGCACGAAAATTCGATGAGAGTGTGTAGTACAAAAGAAACTTTCCACAAGTTCAAACTTTTGATAAAATTACTCCAAAATTCATATAAAACAGGCAATTCCATAAAAAAAAGCTTTGAATGCAAATTTTCTATAGAATTCCAATTCTTCAAATTTCTTGAGTTTTCCTTTTATTCTAAATGGGTTTTATGTTTGACAAATTTTATTAGAAAACAATATCAATATTTATGATTCCAAATAAGTATTCTATGCATATATCTCATATCGAATTTAATAAAATTTGTCTTGTATAACAGACAAAAGTTTTTATTTTTATATAAATTAGGCCAAATTTAAGATGATTGGATTTAGCACCCCACATGGTAGAATTGAATTCTAGAAAGGAGGGAGTACTTGAAAGGAGGTGACATGCTAAAACATGTGGTGACGGCCACATGGAAGGTCTGCCTGAGCTGTCCACTCGCCCACTCGTACGACTGCCACTAGGAAAGCAGCCAACCCAGTACCAAACCTAAACCGGCCGCGCCACCCTTTACCATTGCCACGAACCAGAGCTGTCTGGCTGGCTAGTACTAATCGCCTAGCTAGGCGTAGTCACGTTGTATCTTGTATGGCTACTTGGCTAGGCTAGTAGCGTGTTTATTTATACGATAGTGGATTATAAGCTGAAACAGTATTTTTCTTTCGTACCAAATCAGCCAGTATTACTTCTGGCTTATAATCCACGATCGTTTCAGCCAAAACGAACAGGCTATAGCTCAGTCGTCCCGGGTCATCGCCTGATCAGGGCAGTAAAAAAAATTAGACTTTTAAGCTAGCTTTAAGTATTTTTTTATATTTTAATAGAAAAGAGAAAAATTAACTCTTGATAAAGAGTTAAGCTCTTACCCACTTTAAGGTTATGCGAGAGTGTTACGTAGGTGTTCACCACAAAAGTAAGCGCCGCTGTCTGCTGCACACTGGAGTATACGTAGCATGCATACATCGATCAATTAAGTGCGAATCGTGGATCGGTCACAGATGATCGACTCCTTCGGTTTAAGGTTCTAGTATTTTCCGCCAAGCAGATAAATGCCAGGACCTATTTGAACTAGCCGAAAATATTATATATGAACCATGCATGAGCATGACAACGTTGAGAGTGCAGCACTGCTACGAGGAGTGCATTGGCACTTCTGCATTTACTCTAGCGCGCTGTGTTAAAAAATTAAACTCCCACAGCTGGGAGTAAGAGCGATGCATATACCAGCGAACCATCTGAATGCACCCACCCGTAATAGTAACATGGGCAGTAACAATTCCCTCCACTATATAAACCCCCCTTGGAAACCCCTCGTATCCCCACACCAGAACCCGCGAATCACAGACGCACACACTCACCACTTACTAGCTTTGCTTGCTGCACTACTGCCATCGTACGTGAGACTGAGAGGGAGAGCTAGAGGCATGGCTGCTCCGAAGCTCGCGACGCTGGCGCTGGCCGTGCTGCTGGCGGCGACCGTGGTAGCTCCGCCCACCGCGGTGCGCGCGGCGATGTCGTGCTCCACGGTGTACAGCACGCTGATGCCGTGCCTGCCGTTCGTCCAGATGGGCGGGGCGATGCCGCCCCAGCCGTGCTGCGGCGGGATCCGCAGCCTGCTGGCGCAGGCCGACAACACCCCCGACCGCCGCACCATCTGCGGCTGCCTCAAGAACGTCGCCAACGGCGCCAACGGCAGCGGCACCTACATCAGCCGCGCCGCCGCGCTGCCCAGCAAGTGCGGCGTCTCCCTGCCCTACAAGATCAGCGCCAACGTCAACTGCAACACGTACGTCGTCTACACGCTAGCTCCGGCCGTCTTCTCTCATCCTACTACTGCTGCAGTTATCTTTGTTGGTAGATTATCGTCATTCTGTGTTCTGCGTTTCTGGACGCACGACATGTGTGCTGTAACCTTCTTCTTTTTCTTCCTTCTCTTTGCAGGATTAACTGAGGCGTCCTGGCGCGTCCCGTGCGAGGAATGCATGGCGGAGAGTAATAAAATAATGCTACTGGTATTTGAAGCTAGATGGAGTGTGGGCTAGATCGAGATGTACCTGTCTCTAGTCATTTATGGTGTTTATTAGGAATCGTCTACACAGTTCGTAACGGTGTATCGTGGATGCATGTTGGTGTTGCTAGCAGAGTAGTCATGAACCGATGTGTGCGCTTCTGTGTACTCTCTATGTAATGTGTGGTTACTTTCTGCTCTGATCCAGATGTATTCCCCCGTGGAAGTAGATTGTTGCAGTATCATTACCGTGTGCTTTGTTAACTTGAGATTCTACTGGAAAGGAACATGCACGGGTAAGCTGGACCATGGCATAGTCCAGTATGATTATGAGATTGAAAAAACGGAGAAAACGGTTCAGCAACCAGGAAACTAACTAATCTCAACCGGAGTACATACATATAGAAATATAGAAGTCATAATAATGAACAAATTCACCTCATCTGAGTTACCCCTAGGCCAACCGGTAGTCCGGAAGGTTAGCAGCCTAGTTTGAAGTCATCTTCTTCCCAGAGGACGCGGACTTCTTCGGCAATGTGATCTCACGAAGGAGCTTCGATTTCCATGCATTGTCAAATTTCAAAGTCACATGTGGATGTCCTCTCCTTTCCGAAATGCTGAGGAGTTGCGTTATTTGCCGCCCGGCCGGATGGCCGCGGTGTGTCCCTCTAAAAAACACTTCGTAGCTGCTTCTTGCTGTGATTATGAAATTTGAGAGTTTTTCATTAAGAAAAACTTGTGACATAGTAAAGTGTCTGTCTTGTACCTAGCCGTTACTACACTGAAGGACTTCAGTGAAAAACTGAAGCTGGGAAACTACAAAGGTGCCCAACAGACTCGGGAGCCCAATACCAAATTTAATGGGCCGGAGTGGGTTAACTAGAATTAGGCCCATTTGCTAGTTCGCTATGCTAAAAAAAAAGCACGGCCGTTGCTGTCTTCTACATTTCTGCATTCTATATCTATTATATACTTACTATTAAATACCAAAGTGATTCTGTATCCTTTTTTTGATAGAAGTGTTTCTTTATCTAATATTAAAGAGTGAAGTGATTTTTCGTCTGTCTTTTTTTTTTTACTTTCTAAAGTGCCGCCAGGCCCTCTACGCAATTAGTGATGAAAACAAGTATGTGATTCGGTTTTACAACCCGATGAAAAGCCCTAATTTTGGTTCTAGCAATTAGTGACATCTAGTGGACTAATACTTTCAATGAGTTGTGATTGAGGTAGAGCCCACGTGATGGTGATTAGCAAGGCTAGGAGATGGTGAAGATGGAGATCAAGCCACATGAAGCAAATGCTCACCCATTATAGAAGGAGATGAAAACAAGTCCGAAGGTAAAGGTACATGTTATGGGTCGTAGGTCGAGATGCAATAGATAGCGTACTATTAAGAAAGTCGGATTTAATATACATAGCGTATTATTAAGAGGGGAACTCTAAAGCAAAGACGGATATATGGTGCCACTAGGTTTGAACTAACTTTGCAGATGCATTGGACCTTGTGAGGTGGTGAGAAAGCAAGTCAAAATGTTTTGAAAAATGTTTTTTTAAAGCTAACTCAATTCTTGAAAGAGTTTTGTTCAAGTTGGAACACATGTAGAATTAGCAAATTTGAAAAGCATGTGAGAGACGGGACTTACTGTTGTTTTTTTTTTCCAGCACTCACAGATTTATCCGGTGCTCCGGCTGGAGGATGACCCGAGTTTAGAGTAGTTCAAAAACCCTGCTGTGCTAACTATGCACTCGCACATGATAAGTAACAGGTGCAAACCGAACCGAGACAGGGTGGACCTATCATGCCACATAGGAGGCCCAAACCGAACGGAGTATCTCGACTACTTAGCGAACAAAGCATAGACTAGATATACTTAGAGGCAGACCAATGTATAGAGGATTCACTTGGATCCGACTTCTATTCCTCGTAGCAAACTAGACAACCAAATACTATAATTAGGGTTACTTGATGTAAACCCTATCCTTGACTATATAATTAAAGGATATGGTCCCAATATCATCATCTTGGCCCTTAGCTATCAAACATGGCATCATCAACACCTCTGCAACAAAAACGTCCGGCGCATAGAGAAACCATTCTCCACTAGGCATATGGTACCTCTCATATCTGAGTATCTGACCAGTATAAATTTGTGTTTCGTGTGGGTACCACTCATTTCCTATGGCAAAACGCTGATCTATTATCGGACGCATACATAGGCAATCGGTGGACGTCATCTTCTTCCAGTCCGCCCGTAGTTACTAGTGGGCGCTGAGTAGGAGTGGCCGACATGGAAGGAAGGATCGGAGGAGATGGCCTCCTCCTACGTCCTGTCCAAGCGTCCATTGTCATAGACCCGGGGCTTTCTGATCGAGCAGATTGCAGGCTCTTGGTTTGAGGAGAAAATTCCTGACACGATTGTGATTTACGCCGGAAAGCAGACTGTTCGTGCGACGAGACTCGTGAAGTTCGAGATCAGCTGGAAAAATAGCAGAAACAGCCATCGTTCCGCAGCCACCAGCGTGCTACGCCACAAGTTCATTTAACTGACCTCTGAGGTTATCCTAGTTGGCTAGTTCGATCCGCTATCGCTGCAAGTTGAGGCTATCTCGATTCTAGAACAAATTAAAGGAGGTTGAGGCAACCTCGATCTGCCTCACTCCATTTGTGGAGAGTAGAATATTCCTGAATCCTGAGAGAACACGACCGCTTCAGCTCAGCGTGATCCTTAAACACAGCGTGATTATCGTATTCCCGAACGAATGCAACGGATATGGATCAGTCTACGAGCCATCGGCCTCTGTTTTTAACTGCCTCAAATAGCTCAGGTTCAGAGTTGTCCGCACCCGTACTGTCGACAGACAGCATGTTACTTTGGCTGTGGCTTGTCGTAAACGATCGTAAATTTTTAGCCGGAACAATATTTTTCTCTCACATAAACCAGCCAGCAGTATTTCTTCACGAACCAGCAACGATACGAACCAGCCAACTGAACAGGCTGAGAATATTGTTCGTAGTCTTCCGAGGGGTATCCCACGAAGGTAGAATCGGCAGAGATGCGTGTAATCGAGAACAAGAAGTCAACAGAGACACACGAGTTATACAGGTTCAAGCCGTCAGTATGACGTAATACCATACTCCTGTGGTCTGTTGGATTGTATTGGCTAGCGTATGATATGACGTGTGTTTGGAGGGGTTCTCTGCCCGCCTTATATAGTCCGGGGGCTACAAGTCGGTTAGATCTGAGAGATAACCGGAAAGTAATAACAGATTACATGAATCATGAGATCATACGTATCCTAACAGATCTCGTAGTATCTTCAGGATATCTTTCCGGTGTCTTGCGGGAGACGCCGAGCAGCGTCGTGCCTCGCAAGGCTTCGTCTTGTGGGCTAGACCGTCCCTGAGGGCGCAACCCATGTGGTCTATCATGGGTATCTGCGTTGTACCCCCACACGTACCACTACATCATCAACCTAGGAGGATAATGGGAATGACGACGGCCAGCCAGGTGCTCACGGCGATATTCAAGCCGAGCATGGGCCGCGTCGAGGAGGGTGTGACTATAGGCCCAACATACGAGTCCATGGACCGGAGTGGAAGTGACCGACCACCGGCTGGCGAGAGTGTCGTGTCACTTCAATATATGTAATCGGAGAGAGAGAGGGGAGGATAACAATTATTATGAACAAACTGTGTAAACTCTCAAGCACTCCTCTGTTCTTCGTCTAAGAACTCTTCCCTCCTCAGAATTCATGCATGTTCTTCTGTTGATTACTTGCTATCCTGTATCCCCTACTCCTCTGCTTACATTTGGTATCAGATTCCTTCGATTTCTTCGCCTTCCTCTGTCCTATCTTCGATTCGTCGATAGCTTACAAATGCCTTGGATCGTACAGATTGAATCGATTCCCCTCGATCCCGATTTCCGTAATTCCCGGGCACGTGAGCAATCCGTTTCGATTACCGGCGCTGGATCGTCAACCACCGCCGCCGCCCCCACATCCTCACTACACGTGCTTCGCTCGTAGTCGCGGCGCCATGAACCCAGACTCCAAGCTCCTGTTGGACGAGATGCATCATCTCTTCAACGAGCAGAAGACCCAGATCGAGGACCGATTCGCTGAGATGGATCAGAAGCTGGACTCGCGCTTCACCGACAACAGCCTCCTCCTGGAGAAGCAGTTCGCTGAGGTCGACGAATCCGTCACTAAGCGCCTTGCCTACATCGATGACTCATGCCTGACCGAGGTCGACAACTCCATCACTAAGCGCCTCGCCGACTCCGACCTCTCCTAGGAACGCTACATCAACGACTCTGAGCTGCGCCAGAACAACCTCATCGCCGAAGCTGAACGGCGTCAGGACGACCGCGTCTCCAGCGTCGTTAAGGTCGCGGGCGCCCTAGAGAGCTAGCGCTAGGAATCTGAAGGTGCTGTGGACGATCTCAAGCTGAAGGTGGACAAACTCACAAAATATTGGGATCGATCATTCCTCGACGACACTACATCGTCGATAGGGTTGATCTCCCAACCACCTTCGGCGTTGGAGCAGAGCGCCGCGTGTTCATCTACGGGTCTCACGGCTGCTCGTCTGAGCGGGCACCACATCGAAATGACTCCACGGGCGGATGGTATTGGGGAGAACTCTTCCCAATCCCATTCCCTGACCAATGGTATGCATTCCGTGCCCAAACCTGAGGTTTCGCTGTTTCATGGAGAAGCTTAGGATGTTCATAGTCGTAACCATCCTCCTAATCTTAACCCACCCAATCTTGGCAAACTACCCAAGCAAAATTTTCCCATCTATGCGGGGGATACTACTCGTTTGTAGATATCTCAGGCTGAGGATTACTTCGACATGTATGAAGTACCTCTCGCATGAACTTTTGTGGAGCAGCTGGTCGCTAGATCGAGTCCATTCCCCAACCAGATCGCCTACCCTGGCCTGATTTCTGCAAAATGCTCCACGATCGCTTTGGCTGTGATCAGCGTGACAAGCTTGTGCGCCAAATGTTCCATATAAGCCAAACATCCACTATCACTGACTATGTTGATCGCTTTTCCTCCCTCTTTGATCAACTTAAAGCCTATCAACCCAATCCTGACATGCATTACTTCACCACTCGTTTCGTGGATGGGTTACGGGATGATATCAGGATGGTTGTTACATTGCAGCGCCCTTCTACTCTCGATATCGCGTACTCGTTGGCTCTATTGTAGGAGGAAGTGGCGGCTTCAACTCTGAAGACTGACACCACTAGGCTGGGGTTCAGACAACAGCACAAACTGGCGCTAGCACAGCCGTGGCTGCCTGGTGTTGTCAAGGTGATGGGCGACAAGGCTCCTGCCATGGACCAAGATGACAAGCTTTCAACACTTTGGGCCTAACGCTGTGCCCGGGGTCTCTGTGAAGTCTGCGTCGAGAAATGGGTGAGAGGACACAAATGTGCTGCTACTGTTCCACTGCAAGCAATGCAAGAAGTTTGGAATTTCTTCAATATTGAGCCAACCTCTAAAGATACTGATGAACCTGATGAGCAGTTACTTCTGGCCCTGTCACATGATGCTCGCATGGGATCCCACGGCCAACGCACTATTCGGTTTCACGGCACTTCTGGCCCTTTCGTGTTGATTGATTCTGGGAGTTCTTCGTCATTTCTGGCTGCTTCCATTGCTGATCAGTTGCCTTAGCCGGCTTAGGTTCCCATCAAAGTTGTACATCTACTATTCTAGACTATCAATTTTCTTTGCAGGGTCACCCATTCCAGCATGATCTAAAGATTCTTCAGTTGGACTCTTTACAACCTGATTCTAGGCATGGACTAGCTCGAGCGATACAGCCTAATGGAAATTCACTAGAAGGCTAAATGGATCTCTATACCTTGTGATGGTACTTAGTTGGTGCTTCATGGACTTTCTGCCATATCTACAGTTGACATGGTTTTCCAATTGCTTTCAGTTGAGATGTAGTCCAATTCAGTTTAGTCAAATGTGTTACCATCAGACATTCAACATATTCTAGATGCTTTTTCTCAAGTATTCACGGTTCCTGACAGCTTACCACCAAAGCACGCCTGTGACCATGCTATACCGCTAATCAATGGTGCTACACCTGACAATATTCGAGCCTATCGTTACCCACCCCAACTGAAGGACGAAATTGACACACAAGTTCAGAGTATGCTAGCTTAAGGCTTAATCCAACCTAGCTCTTCACCGTTTTCTTCACCCATGCTGCTTGTTAGGAAGAAGGATGGTTCATGGCGCTTCTGTGTTGACTATCATTACTTGAATGCCTTGACAATCAAGTTTGTGTACCCAATCCTAGTGTTCGATCAGTTAGTGGATGAGTTTGGACACACTAAATGGTTTTCAATCTTGGACTTATACTCTAGTTACCACCATATACGATTGCAACCAGGTGAAGAACATAAAACTACCTTCTCGACACATGCAGGGCATTATGAGTTTACTATGGTTCCCTTTGAACTCTCTGGTGCACCGGGAACTTTCCAAGGTGCCATGAATGTCACTCTCAGCCCTTTACTGTGCAAGTGCATCACTATATTTTTTTATAACATTTTGGTGTATGACTCTTCCTATGAGGAACATTTACAACACTTACAGCAAGTGCTAGATCTCCTCGCCAAAGACCACTGGGTTGTCAAGCTCAAGAAGTGCCAATTTGCCAAACAAGAGATACACTATTTGGGCAATATTTTCAGTAGTGGAGGCGTTCATACCGACCCTGCCAGGGTCACAGCGGTTCAAGAGTGGCCGCAGCCAGCCAATGTTCGTGAGCTACGTGGGTTCCTGGGTCTCGTCGGCTTCTACAGAAAGTTTGTCTACAATTTTGCAGTTATAGCGAAGCCGCTCACTAACTTGCTCAAGAAACACTCCTTGTTTGTGTAGAACTCTGAACATAAATTGGCTTTCGATACTCTCAAGCAAACTCTTTGTTCAGCACCGGTTCTGGGGATGCCAAACTTCACACAAGTCTTTACCATTGAGACTGATGCCTGTCAGACTGGTGTAGGGGTAGTGCTGTTGCAAAATGGCCACCCACTCGCTTATGTTAGCAAGCCATTGGGTGCCAAGAATCAAGGCCTTTCAACATATGAAAAAGAATATCTAGCCATCTTGATAGTAGTGGATCAGTGGTGCTCTTACCTATAGCTAGCCGAGTTTGTCGTCTACACTGATCAGAAAGCAACGATTCACCTCAATGATCAGCGATTGCATACAGTTTAGTAGTAGCGGGTATTCACCAAGTTATTAGGGCTATAGTACCGCATCATCTATAAAAAGGGATGTGATAATAGTGCCGCTGATTCTCTGTCTTGCAGGGCACATCCCGAGGAAACCTGTTGTGCATTTCTATGATTACACCGTAATGGTTGGATGAAATCATCTCCGGGTATCAGCAAGATTCCCATGCAACTGTCTTGCTTGCTAAGTTAGCCACAAGTCCTAATGTCATACCCAATTTCACCATTGACAAGGGGCTACTTAAGTTCAAGCAATGAATATGGGTCGGCAACAACTCTGCCTTACAGCAGAAATTGATTCAGGCACTGCATAGTTCGCCAGTGGGGGGACATTCAGACGCGCCAGCAACTATCAAACGCATCCAGTCACTTTTTGCTTGGCCCAGCATGAAGAAACTTATTACTGCCTTTGTCCAGAGCTGCCCAACATGTCAGCAAGCCAAACTAGAATGAGTCAAATATCCAGGGCTGTTACAACCACTGGCAACTCCTTCGGCTGCATGGCAGGTTATATCCTTAGACTTTGTTGAGGGTTTATAAATTTTTCATGGATTCAATTGCATCTTAGTAGTGGTTGACCTCTTCTCCAAGTACAGTCATTTTGTTGCTTTGAAGCATCCATTCAGTGCACTATCTATTGCTAAGATATTCATGCAGCACATATATTGTCTCCATGGTCTTCCAATAGCCTTAGTGTCAAATCATGATCGGATCTTCACTAGCTAGCTTTGGCATGAGTTGTTCCGTTTGGCAGGAGTCGATCTTCGTCTTAGTTCTGCACCGACAGACAAACGGAACGAGTGAATCAATGCATGGAAACCTTCCTTTGCTATTTTGCTAATGGTGTTCCGAGCAAGTGGTTTGATTGGCTCCATCTTGTAGAATAATGGTATAATACAACTTGGCATTCATCAATTTACATATCTCTATTTGAAGCCTTGTATGGTCAGTCTCCTAGGTAGCTCGGTATTGATTCCACCTCTGCCTATTTAGTTGATACTCTTGATGACTGGCTTCAGTAGAAATTAGCTATGCAGTCTCTGATACAACACCAGCTTAGCCGTGCCAAGAACCGGATGAAGACTCAAGCTGATAAGAACCGCACTGAACGTTCATTCAGCGTGGGTACATGGGTTTACATCAAATTGCAACCCTATGTCTAGAGTTCCATCGCAGCACGAGCCAATCAAAAGCTTGCTTATTGCTTCTTCGGCCCTTTCCTGATCATTGACAAAATTGGAACTGTGGCTTACAAGCTGAAGTTGTCGGATTCATCTTCCATCCATCCGGTGTTTCATGTTTCTCAATTGAAGGTGGCGGTACCGGTAACCCATACTGCTCAACCATTACCCTCTCTCACTCAATGGTTTGTAGGTTCCTAAGCGCGTGTTGTAGAAACGTGTCACCAAGGTCGGTGCCGATGTCTGTCTTCAAGCTCTCATCCAGTGGTCAGGCATGCCATCTTCTCTGGCCGCCTAGGAAGATATGGAGACTCTGCGCTAGTGTTTTCCTCAAGCACCTACTTAGGGGCAAGTAGGCTCTTATCAAGGAGGGGATGTCAGCACCCATACCACTACATCATCAACCTAGGAGGATAACGGGAATGACGACGGCTAGCCTGGTGTTCATGGCGACATTCAAGCCGAGCATGGGCCGCGTCGAGGAGGGCGTGACCGCAGGCCCAATATATGAGTCCATGGGCCAGAGTGGAAGTGACCGACCACCAGTTGGCGAGAGTGCCGTGTCATTTCAGTATATGTAATCGGAGAGAGAGGAGGATAACAATTATTATGAACAAACTCGGTAAACTCTCAAGCACTCCTCTATTCTTCTTCTAAGAACTCGTCCTTCCCTAGAATTCCTGCTTCTGTTGATTACTTGCTATCCTGTATCCCCTACTCCTCTGCTTACAAGAGTATGTAGTGCAGAGCTTACATGCGGCAATCAACAGTAAAAAAGCAACGTGATACTTTACTAATACGGCTGTGATGGCTCTATTGTTTTGCCTTTATTTTACAGTATATATAATTTTGTTGTATGCCTATATATATGATATGTCTACATAAATATTTAAAACTATGCAACTAAAAAAAGAAACAACATATAGTTTGGAGCAGAGGTATTTCATCGAGACGGGGGAAGTGGACTCCTCCCAGACGCCTTAGCTCTATAAATTTTTAGAGCAACTAAAAGCTCATGGAGATGGGGGCCTCCTTAATTCATTTTGGTGAGTACAATCAAAATTCTAGAAAATGGTTGAGCTACTGAACCATGCATTTTTTGAAGTAGAACCAAAAATCATGAAGTAGAGTAGTACCATACTGCCAAAGCTAGTCTCACAACATTGAAAAAACGAAAATGGAAGTAAAAAAGAAATATCTAGAATGTCTTAATGACCGTTCTAGTTACGAGAAGATCATGAAGGCTCTAGAGTACAATAAGCTACCTAACTACTGTATTCACTCGCCGTATTCCTTCCTTATTATAACTTATACCATTCTGAGTGGTACTTATAAAACCGTAGAGTCTACAGACTTTGTATTTATGGAAGGCTCTTCTATGCGACCACTTATAGAGAACCGCAAGCCCGTGAACCTAGAGATTGCCTCACGCCTAGGAAACAATGAGCTTATTCAGTGGGTCTCGCCCTACCAACCATTGTTAGCCACCTTAGTAACCTTACTTAGGAGCTATTCTTTATATCCAATGCCTGAAATGATATTCCAAAAATATGATACTTACTCAATTTCCTTTCGACACCCACTTTCAAATAAGTAAAAAGGAAGAACCGACTTGAGTGAAACTATAGGTAGGCAGAGGTTAGAGTCAAAGAGGAGCCACCATAGTCAAAGCCCCATAGCCAGGTAAAGTTTAATGTTGTTGCCGAAAGCAGGCTGAGTGAATTCAAGGGTCTACCCTTTAGACGAATGTACCTACTGTTTTGATGGACCTCAGTCACCCGTACCACCAAAAAAGAATTATGAAATAGGCCTTACTGAAAGGTCCTAATGGCTAGAGGGGGGTGAATAGCATATTAAAAATTTCTACAACAACACTTAACAAACCGGTTAGACAATTATGAGGCGAAACAAGTGTTGCGCTAGCCTACTAAAGTTGCAAGCCACCTACCACAATTCTAGATTATATAGTTTCTAATCACACAATAGCTATGTCACTACACTAGGTTAGTGTGCTCTCAAAGGCTAACTAAAGAGTTACACTAACTGAACTAATAAGCTCTCACAACTAGCTACACTAAAGAGCTTGACAACTAGTTTGCGGTAATGTAAAGAGAGTGAGCAATTTATTTATACCACTGTGTAGAGGAGTGAACCAATCAATCACAAGAATGAATACCAATGAAGACCAATTACCTCGGAATCAAATGATGAACACAATGATTTTTTACCGAGGTTCACTTGCTTGCCGGCAAGCTAGTCCTCGTTGTGGCGATTCACTCACTTGAAGGTTCACGCGCTAATTGGCATCACACGCCAAACTCTCAATAGGATGTCGCACAACCAACACAAGATAAGGATCACACAAGCCACGAGCAATGCACTAGAGTACCTTTTGGCTCTCCACTAGAGAAAGGTCAAGAACCCATCACAATCACCACGATCGGAGCCAGAGACAATCACCAACCTCCGCTCGATGATCCTCGCTAATACAAGCCGTCTAGGTGGCGGCAACCACCAAGAGTAACAAGCGAATCCCACAGCAAAACATGAACACCAAGTGCCTCTAGATGCAAACACTCAAGCAATGCACTTGGATTCTCTCCCAATCTGACAAAGATGATGAATCAATGATGGAGATGGGTGGAAGGGCTTTGTCTAAGCTCACAAGGTTGCTATGTCAATGCAAATGACCAAGAGAGTCAGCTAGAGCCAGCCATAGGGATTAAATAGAAAGCCCCCACAAATAGAGTCATTGGGCTCCTCACTGCACTGAACACGGGGCGACCGGACGCTCTGGTCAGATCGATCGGATGCTGAACCCCAGCATCCGGTAGCATAATGTGTGCCATGTGTCCCCTACTTCAAACGCTGATCGCCCGATTTTTCAGCGTCCGGTCGCACGATGTGTGCCACGTGTCCCCTACTTCAAACGCTGATCGCCCGATCTCAACGGTCACTAGTACATTTAAGTTATGACCGAATGCGCTGCTTCGAAGTGACAGGACACTGGACCTCAGTGTTCGGTCGTTTCCAGTAAGCATCTAGAAGCAAGAAATCACAACCGAACGCGTCCGGTCATGCTCGACCGGACTCACCCAATGTTCGGTCACTTGGTGTCTCCTCTGTGTGTTGCCACGTCAGCTGGACTGGACACAACCCTCTAGCATCCGGTCACTAAGTGACCCAGCATCCGGTTAGAGACCAACGCCAGTGTCTTCGCTGCTTCTATAGACCGGACGCACTGGTCCTTCCAAGACCAGCGTCCGATCACTCACAGTGACCTCTATCTTTTCTGTATAGGGCACCAATGGCACCGTCGGACTGTTCGCACTCTACGGGTGGACACTCCGCCGGTGAATTTCCTAACCCTTGCTCAAATGTGCCAACCACCAAGTGTATCACCTTATGCACATATGCTAGCATATTTTCACAAATATTTTCAAGGGTGTTAGCACTACACTAGATCGTAAATGCATATGCAATTCATTAGAGCATCTAGTGGCACTTTGATAACCGCATTTCGATATGAGTTTCACCCCTCTTAATAGTACGGCTATCGAACCTAAATATGATCATACTCTCTAAGTGTCTTGATCACCAAAACAAAATAGCTCCTACCATTTATACATTTTCCTTGAACCTTTTGTTTTTCTCTTTCTTCTTTTCAAGTCCAAGCGCTTGATCATCACCATGGAATCATCATCATCATGACCTTCACAATTTCTTTATCACTTGGAGTAGTGCCACATATCTCATAATCACTTTGATAAACTAGATTAGCACTTAGGATTTCATCAATTTACCAAAACTAAACTAGAGCTTTCACTTACCCACCGCCCTATTTCCTTTCCAACTCTCTAAGCTAAACTCTTGAGATAGCACAACAAAGAAAGTATTAGCTTCACTCATTCTTACTTATTCCAAGTATTAGCTTCACCCGCTATTATGAAAAGTCTTAATCATCCTGGTGCTATATGAAACAAAACAGGCCGTGCGTGCTAGAAAAGCCAGAGAATTTAGCACCGTACTACCAGGGAGTCCCATTGAAACATGGGACATAAACTCATATAGTGTAGTTTCTATGATTTGTTTTTTCAAGTAGTATAGTTTTATCAAGAAATCAGAAAAAGATAAGCGTAGATAAGTAAGGAGGGTCCCTTAGTGAGTGTGTATAGGTTTCTGAGTCAGAAGATTCTCAGGATGGAGACTAGGGTGAATAGTTCAGCCTTCTTCTCCTTTACCAAGAATAGGAGAACAGCCCAATGCCGTTGACAATGATCTAGATGTCAAAAAATCTAAGGACACTCTAAAGAATGATGAGTGGCCTAGCGTCGTCACAATCATGCTATACTGCCATGGGAAAAAGACTTCCACCAGTGTATCGGTGGCTTTTCCCCTTCAAGCTACAGTCAGAAGGAGTCCTCCCGCCAAAGGCAAGACTTTCTCTCAAGAGTCAGAGCTTCGAGACGACTTTCACAGATGTTTAATCTTACGAGGCGTATGAGCAAGATTTTGAGTACTCTCCCAACCTGTTAGAGGCCACCCTAATAAGCAGAGATTACTGGGAAAACATTGCTCAACAAGAAGATCTCAGTAACCGACTCGAAAAAGGAGACTCTGGCATAACAAGTGGTGATCTCTATACTAGAATGTTATGCTAATTGTGAAGAACCCACAGCCGGGAGCGTTAGCAACTGGATTTCCCCACACTCCGTTATACCCTCCCTTGGGGGATGGCTTGGTGCTAATGTAGGACTTTCAGAGACCTTCTATTGCGGTGCAATCTAGAAGTCTCAAAGCGAGAACTGATTTCACTTCTTCCAAGCGCTTGGGAGAAGAACTAGGAAAAGGAAAAAATATAGTGATAGTTTTATTCTTCGTCATCGTAAGTAAATACGTAACTAGGAATATGGAAAATTGTATTTTTGGAAATTGCAACAATGCGAACTTCATCATTTCGAGGGAAGCTTTCTTCTCCGAGACAACTCCTGAAAGGAAAGATAGACTGCTGACTTAAAATAAAGATAGACTGCTGGCTTAAAATATAGATAGAGTTTGCTACTAAAGGCTCGGCTGAAAAGGCTAACTATCTTTTGATTTTGCATTCTTGAGTATGGAGAAGAAGAAAAACTAGTTTGGCCCGGGGACTTCCAGTAACTTTATGGAAGAAGCTTTCAAATAGAGGCTCAAAGGCTTTTTATGTCAGTCATCTCTTCAAACAAACCTTCACCGTAAAATCTTGGAGTCGTATCAAAGTAGGATCATAGTTAATCACTTATGGATGCCTACAAACAATATGCTCACTATATATAAGACACCAAGGGTTACAAGTATAGTTACTTTTTTTAGATGTTATTCTCAAGTGCATTGAGTGAAAGTTGTAATTCACTCCTCCTGGATCCATTTACTTTTAATGATTTTTCAATTTCCCCAAGAGAATAGATGAAGATTCATGCTAATAAAGAATAGCTAAGGAAAAGAAAGGATTGAGGTTGCACACATGTAGAGAGAAAGCTGCTTACCAACCTCTAGACCGTCATGGCATGATTTTGCTGATACAGTTGGATGAAGGATCTCTCACAAGATGCCTGCGTATCTTTATCATATCAATCCGCTTCCGCTGTGGCTCTAGGTTAGAAGAAATTTTTTGGACTAACTACCCATAATATCTATTTCCCTAGTGAATATAGCATGGACCATGTGAACTTTACACTAGACTGCAAGCTTCTAAAAGCTACTCATTACAATGGTTCCATGTTCGTTCATAAAGTTCGAAAAGTAGTCCTCTACAAAAATAGCTTGAGTACAACCTTTCATAAGGGATGAGATCATAGATGGGGTAAGCATCCTCTGAGGCTATGAGAAACCGAGTAACCAACATACAATGTCTATGCCGGTCGCAACTGTTCAATCACTCAGATGCCAACCGATGGAAAACTACATAATGTTCCATGGGTGCAGTTCTCTTTCTCTAATGATAACAATGTATTATCTGAGTCCGTTGAGTGAGTGGTGAATGTGATAGCTGACTCTATTGACTCAGCATTTTTTATGATCATTCTTTGAGGGAATCCGCGTATCCAAATGGCAATAATTATCTGGGTTGAATCTGATGCAACCTCTTGGGTAAAAACACATGGAAGGTACCAGAGAACAAGTCTGCCTTGGAAATCCTTACCGAAGAAGGATTATAGCGAGGTTTGGAGGACAACAAAGGTTGCAAGTATTCACTAACTGGAGAAACAGTACACCACCAAGATTGAGTACAATTTTCCTTCATGGTGCCATTGCACAGTAAGTTGGGTTGACTTGCACTATAGCAAAACTAGCCATGTTGGACTACTTTTGTCATTGAGGCTTCCTTTCTAATGTCAATCAACAATTCAAAATCATAATATGGAATCTGTCGTTTGTCACCTTTCAAATTATTTTCGACTCGCAATGACACAAATTGACTTGTAGAACCCATTTGTAATATTATTTCCACTGCAACTCTGTGTATGTGATGTGTATTTGCCTAATCATATGATCTTGGTTGTGATGTTGATTTACTGAGGTCCTTCGTGACACTCGGTGGACTACCAGGTTTATATAAGCGAAAGTATGTGCACGTCAACATGTTAGTCGGGGATAGACATACTTGATCTTGTATAAATTGGGTGGTTCTGTCACAACTCTGAGTTCAGGTCAAACCCCATCAAACTATGGATCCCTTCTATCTCTTCTTCCCGTTTCCTCAAACATGTGCTTCTTAGTCCAACGGTTATTACTATTCAACTAGCTCGTACTTCGTATCAGACCGCTAGCCAAGTCAATTCCTATTTTAGAATTAGTTGTTGCTACATGACATCATCTGTCAAGGCTAGTGCTTTTCTAAGAACCCCATGTCTGCTCCCCCGAGTGAAGGGTTGATTCAACCAAAGCAAGAAACAACCCTATCTTCTGAGTGAAGGGACAACCCAATCACTCCTAAGTACCAGAGCCATTCCTTTAGTTAAAGTCAATAGTAGCCTACCCTCCGTCCCTTGCCGAGTCTACAGTAGTGGAATTTGTGTTTTCTTTCACTCGCTTGCTCACCCGCTTACACCACTGGAATAGAACTTACGAGGCCCTGACTCCAGCAATTGCAGGTTTTTCATCTGGACTAACATGGACCAGAACTTTTTTCTCTATGGGCTTGGCACTCCAACTAAACTATCAATAGGAAGCGAAGTAGCTTGGAGAAGCAGGACCTCTATATGTCAGTTCAAATGGATTCAAAAATTGGCTTAAAGATAACTCTCAATATGATCGCAAGTCAATCCTCTCGAGAGAGTAGAGTGAGTCTAGTTTTCTTCCCTACCACCTCTACCTATCAAATCAATAGAGACACGATAGAAATAGTAGAAAAATGGGCTGACTAATGACACGCACGCCCTTTATACTAGAAAATATACTTAATTAAACTGACCTTTATACTGAACAAAAAATATATGAGATTCTTCCCTCGACTCAACCCGTATGGTTCAGGCTGGCGACAACCTCACTCATGCACTCGGTGCAGTGGAAAATATGACTATATAGGGAGAGGTTCTTAAATACCTTTTTCCCAGTTTAGAAGGGGAGAGACTACTCCCCATTTCCCTCAACTTTCAATCAATCTATTTGCCAAATTCTCATCCTAGTGAGATGAAGGGACCATCTGAGCAAGCTCCCACACATAGTGGCTCTTCCTGGTCACACATTGAGATGTGTGCGATTGGGGTAGATAGAGGTCAGGGCTTCAATCCACCCTTGATTTACCACTTGTGTGGTGCGTACCACACCCAAAGCCCAAAATGGCGTATCTTTTTTCCTTTGGGTAGCGTGAGTCCTGTGTACCGGTCTGTCCTCGCTACTCTACTTTTTGTTATTTCTCTTTATAGATGTTGGGTCAGAATTTTGCTCTCTCTAAGGAAGGGCTGCAAACAATAGGTTTGGTTTTTGTAGGTAGAGCGCTATCCATTTGCTTATTATTGAAGCAGCCAGGCAGCATCTTATGCACGGGCTCTGCTATCCCCTTATAGCCAGGTTTGCCATCTCAAAATGGAGACTCTGATCAAGAGAAAGCACCCCACCATATCTAGCTAGCAAGGGGAGGAGGGACCCCCTTTCAATGTGGAGACATGGAAAGGGAAAGGATTGAGTAGGCCGGAAGCCAATTTTCAAATAGGTTGCCTTCAGTAATCCAAGTACAGAAGTAGGGTCTTAGTGATTATGCTAGAAGGGCCAAGTGGAGATGCTAGTGTCTCCTCCTATGCAGAGTTTTCATATAGCATCTATGGAGTCTTCCTTCCATGGTCGATCAGGCCTCCATAACCTACTGTTGTCATGTCAGAGAGGTAGAAGCTATCTATCCAATCCAATCCTTCTCCAAAATGCACCATGACCGATCCAATTACTATAGAGCCAGCAACATCCCCTAAAGCCAATGTCACTCTCATCTTTTTTCCAATTCTGATTGTACTGGTAGCATGTTGAAGCTGTGGAATGGTGTTTGTTGGTGAGTAAAGAGCCCATTCTAGAGATGAAGCACTACAATCTAGATTCTAGTATTTCACTTTGTTTGTTACTTTCTAGCTTTAGGAGCAAGCCTATAGTAGGTAGTAGGAAGGCGAGTGATGGCTCAGTTGGCAAAGAAAGCTACTAGGGATTGACCTAAAGCTACGATGTTGGAGAAGTTCATAGGTTCACACGTCAAAAGAGTTGGATTGAGATGAGAAAGCAAGTGCAAGGCATTCAATAAGGTAAGGTAGGGTTGGTAGAGAAGAAGGATAGAGAAGAAATAGAAAGAATCAAATACAAAACAACTCCATTGATTGAATGTCAAAGCCATTGGCCCTTCTTCTTTCTCAACTTTAAAGCTCTTACTTAAACCGATTGGGAGTCCTCCATCTCTCTTAAAGTTTGAAGTGATCATTTCTTTTTCATTCCAATTCATGTCCTGAAGCTTTGCAAGGATTGAATGTTTTCCTTTTTTATGGTTATGCTAGCGATGATAGGTGGATTTAGGAATTGGTTTGTTTCGATTCTGATAGGTGCACCTGACATGGCATTTCCACGATTAAATAATATATCATTCTAGTCACATCTCCCACGTTGAATTTCATAATTTGAGACCAAAGAAGAAATTTCTAGCATAAATATCAGACAAAATCACAAGTTACTATTATACTCCATTACTGATTGAGACAGGCTTCCCCTTTTCTGATGGCTATCCCTAGTCTCTTACTTACAGAATTTCTAGAAGAAAGGCTCCTGCTTCTTTGCCAAGGGATATTATCACGATGCCGAGCTAAGGAGTGGATCTCGGGATAAAGAAAGCACATGATATTTCTCAATTATGGTATCCCCACCATTCAAGCCTTTTGGCAAAGAAATGTGGAGACAACAATCGAATCTAGAAGAGGCAGTACATGAAAAACAACATTGATGTGTTTTGGTGTCTCGTGTAGTCTTCTTAGACAATTGAGTACAATTACGACACATAAATGACTGGTACAAGCAGCTGACACTTTGACTATCTACTATGTAGTAGAGGTGGGTGTATAACTAAGAGTTGAAGTTGTTAGGATTCATTGCTAATTCACAGCCTGAAAAACCAATAGTAGAAGTAAAAAACGAGGCATATGAGGTTTAAGGATACACAGGTAGTGCCAGACTTCTTAGATTTCACTAGTAGAGGATTTTTGCTTATTAACGTACAAAGACTATGTTAAGATTAGTATAAAGAACATGATGTTGTTAAGCACACCACTTTGGTAAAAGTGGAATGGAAAGTGTTAAACCATATGCCTTTCACGAAGCTCAAAATTGACTATTTATGAAAGAGAAGAGGGTGTGTAACTAAATCGACGACTCACCTTATATATCATAATGGGCTACCTTGTCTCAATAGGTGAAAATCAAGGTCTCGCCCCTTTCTCCTATAAATGTATCAGAGAGTCAGAGCTTTTTCGCTGATCCAAAGGTGCTCACAAAAATGAACAGCTAATGGAATTTCTTTTCTCATAGGGTTACCTAAAATGGAGGGTAAGGGGGTAATATTGGTAATAGAGGAAAGATTAACCAAGTATTGCCAACTCTTTGCCCTAGCTCACCCCTACACTAAGGCATAGCACAAGTATTTTGAGATGGTGTTTAAAGGCTGCATGGCTTACACCCACTATGGTGACCAAAAAGATACCCAATAAACCATACTCCCAGCACAGGCTTAACTCATTCCCTTACCCCCAAGAAAACTTTATCGAAAAAGGTTGTCATCGTAATAGGGATTGCACATCAATAGGCCTAAGGCTCTTATTTCTTCCCATACTTCATTCCTATTCTGAGAGTTTCCATTTTCTGGCTTATGCTCTTTCATTTTTCCCTTGACCATAATTCCCTTATTCTGGCTAGGGTATGTCAGAAGGTTGTTAGGCTTGAAACTACTTTTCTTTCGTTTCTTTTGATAAGAAATTATCCATGTCTTTGGATAAAATGCATCAAGCTTTCTGCCTTCATTGCCATGACAAGGTCTTTGATGTCTTCCCTCAATTCAAGCAGGCAGTGATAAAATAGTGCTCAGGTAAGTCAGGAGATTCCAAGCCAAGGCCCTTGATTTGACCCTTTTGTGTGGAATCTTGACCATAAGAAAGAATAGATGTGGAGGTGGATAATAGATCGATATGAAGATCATGAGCTGCCCCATAATGAAACCGCCAGTAGTCGCGGATATCTCCTTCCCTAACCTAAGATTGGAGAAAGAAGATCCAAGAGGGACCTATGGAGAATGTGGTCAGAAATCCATAATAGAGTCCGACCACAACGACCGAATTAATTATCCTCATCAAGAAACTTAGACTACTAAGTAGAAAAGATTTGAAAATCATGGCATGGGTCCCCTTTTTTCTTTCTTTAGAGTTTTCTATATGCACAATTTCTCGATGTTTTGATGAGAATTTCTTGACTTTCCATATATAGAAAGAGATAGACTATAAATGACATCTCTTATGTTAATAAGACCAAAGGGATGGATATTAAATGATAGGAAGTGCTAGGAAGTGAAATAGAATGAAATACAGCCACTTTAGGCTTCCCTATGAAATGAGGCATGGAACAGAGCCACTACGAAGAAATTCTGAGAGTTAAGAAAGAAGCATTTGACTCTTTCATGCATATTCCACCTGGATGATATAGATCATACTATTAGGTAGTCTCTGAATCAGTGATCTGTCTTTGATGACATCTATCTGGTACCACGCATGAAGCTTGCTTCGTTCTAGTTTTTTTTGGTGTGTGAAACATTATAGGATGGGGCAAGCCCCAGAAAGAAATCCTGGGCAGCAGGAGATGAAGTTTGTTTGAACTAAAGGGCGAAAGCTATATATAAATATATCGAAATGAAGCTATTTTTAGCAATAGAAAGTTGGGAAAATAGCTCAATTGGTTAGAGTGCTGGCTCTGGGAATCCACGGATCATGCCACACTCGGACAGTTCGCCCAACCGTTTAATTTATAAGAGCACAAGTACAATAGCAGCCCACAAACGGTCGCACTATCATACTTGAGCCCATATAAACCCGGTAGTCCGTCGAGTACCACGAAGGGTCTCAATTCAACCAACATACAACTAAGATTGTACATGATTCAATATACATGTCACACGTTACATAAAGTTCACAATTACAATTTCATACATCAGAGTACGATTAAAAGTTATTACAAACCAAGTTCAAGTAAAATAGTAGCGAAAGCAAATAGAGTTTGAAACCAATGTCTCCATCATTGTTCAAATACGGTGCCATCTCATGATCACAATTCCACAAAAGCATAAGAGAGGAATTAATGAGAAACGCCTTGCCTAGGACCCTACTATTCATCCACGGCAGGACAGAAGTAGTTCTTATAGTAACCATGATACATCGTATTATCTACAATAATGGGAATAAACCCTGAGTAAAAGAAGGTGCTCAGCTAGACTTACCCGTCATAAACCAAAAATAAGTGACTCCAAGGATTATGCAAGGTTGTATAAGTGGAGCTAGCTTGACAACATTTTGAATAAAAAGCTTACCAATTCAAGTATACAATTATAATTTAGTCATCAAGTTAATTATAGCTATTCATCTCCAGATTAGCAACTAACCTATGCCAAACATGTGGTATATCATTTAGTAGCATAACAATAATAACCATAGCTGGTGTAGTAATTCCATGTTCTTCATAACCATTATTCCATAATACACTTACTATGATATTAGAGCTAGCCAAGTTTCTCACTGTCCGAGAGGAGACGACGATTCGAATCAATTTCAACTAGCTAGGAATTTATTCCTAACACAAATCTAGGCAGACTAGATCAACGATCACCTTAGGTCATCTTTGGTACAACTCAGGTCCACATTTCGTGGGTTCGATCAGTGTCGTAGAATCAGGGACGACCAGCTGCTAGGACGTTCAGGCCTGGCCTACCCTTGGGCTCATGTCTGGCTCCTCACACATCCTTACTACCATCCAGAGTGCGTACTCTAATAGAACGAGGCCTAGCCTAAGTTGAGCTACTCGACTTCATGGTCGGAATGAGTTATCCGGCCAGCTAAGTGAGAGGCATGTGTTCAATCTCGATAGAAGTGCCAACAATGGTATGGTCCTTAACCGGCATAGACGGAATCACATGAGTCAACCTACACATAGACTCCACCTGGCCTCCAATTACATTACCCCATGGTTTTTTTTCACGATAGCAAATATAGCCAACCATGCTTCGGTATCCACCTATATCTCGTAGGTGACAGGAAATCACCAGACTTCTACCAGTCTAAGCATGGCTAAGCATATATTTGATCCTGGACCTACACAGGGTTAAAGGTATATATATATATGTGGACAAGGTAGTTCTATGCATCAAGTGTTTCCAATCAACTCTTATAACCTAATGCATCACACATAAAGGACTCAAGTGATATTTTGTAAAACATGAGAGTCTTAAAATGCTTCGGGGCTTGCCTATAATAAAAGAAGTTGGCCTGTGTCTGGGCACTCAGGTAAGTCTTCAAGAGTTTGCTCCTCTCCTTATGGAGCTATGACCTGAGGTGCCTCCTGTTGTTCCTCCGGCTCTTCATCAAACTCTAACAGAGTTATCCCTTTGGATGATCCTATATGCATGAGCACGGAATAAGACATCATCGATGCATATATAATGACAAGTAGCATAGGATATGGTGTGATGAAATGCATCCTCCTAAGTGTTCTCAGCAGCATTGCATTAAGGTTATAATAAGTAACATTTTCTTTTACTGAGTAGGTGCATATCTCTTCTCTAGTAACTTAAATAAATACTTATGTAAATTATTTTCTGGACTACAAGACAACAGCCAATTGTTTTGACCATAACTATAGTTATACACATCAAAATAATATGGTTGTGGACATTCTAGAAATATTATTAAATTTCCTACAACTTTATTTTAATCATCTTAATTTGATTCAGCAGTTATCTAGGTCAAACAATTTAATCTTTCAGATCTGTCCAGAGAGCAAGCATTTCAGATAGCAGACTTTCGACCACCATAATTCTCAAACCATAAGGCCTATGACTATGAAAATTTAACACAAGGTAGATAATTAAGTTATATACAACTTTGTTATTAACCATCTTAACATAAAAGATCATTATCATTATGAAATTATGATCACAACAGAAACTACACATGCATTCATCTTGTTGAATTATAAAGCAATAATTAAATAGTTGCCTATAAACAAATACTTCTAAGCCTAACTAATAGCATCAATAGATCATATACACCACAAACATCATAGAAAATACCATGGTTAAACATAAATAATTTATTTATATTCATTTATTAATTTCCTTAGATAATAAGGTGATTTACAGAGTAAATGTTTCCAGTGCTCAATACATTCCGAGAAAATTATAGTAGGCTACACATGACCCTAATAGTCTACTGTATAAATTTCATATCATTTAGATAAGTGTAGCTACCTCTACAAAAATGATAAGTTACATATGCATAGTTTAGCAAAAATAGTTTAGCATAGTGAAAAGTGTCAAGCAATAGATTTAATATTTTTCCTACTTTCCCCCTAGCATGAGAATACTATATAAAAATTTGTATGATCATCTGTTATGTATTTTTATCCTAATTAATTTCACTAGAATCTAGCAATTAATTAAGATTAAATAGGAAGACCATATTACAAGTATGTCTATTGTAGGTTTAGTATTTTTCCTAGCTATAACATGTCAACACAAGACCAGAAAAATTAGAAACACAATTTTATCACTTTCCTAGCTCAAGTTGTGCATTTTACAAGATATAAACTACTTTAAAAGCACTTATCTTGCTCAATTTAATTCTCTTAGAAAAATACCCTAAACAGTAGATTTCATATTTTATCAAATATTACACTTCAAGATAAATCTAACAAAATTTGGTTCACCCTATTTGGATACTCCTAGCTCCAGATATGAATTTTTAAAGTTTCTATTCAAATCTGTTAAAATAATTCAAAAATCAACAAAACCCTAAATGCTAGGTACACCCGGTCCATACACCCCGATGTGACTGACGCGCGGGTCCCGCAGTCAACCCGGCCCCACATGTCAGCAAAACAAAATAGTGGCGACACTTTGACCGGTGAGAACTCACCGACGGTGAGGTCACGACCGTTGTGTTCCCCATTCCCACGCGCATCTATGGGTGCCCTTGGTTGGCCCAGAGGCTCGCCGGAGCTAGCTCGACGACGGCGATGGTGGCTCGACGGTGGCACTCCGATCGTTTTCGACCATGGCAAGCTCAGACGGGCGTGGCTACACCTCTACAGGGATCTAGTGAATACCTAGGGTTTGGATTGGGGCTTGTGAGGGCATCGGTGAGGCATAACCGCATGCATGGCAGCACAACGACACGAGCACAACGGCAGCACAGCGGCGTTCCACTTCGACAAGGCCAACATTAGCTCAATGGCCAGCGGCGTGAGTAGGACATGACCCTATGCTAACCTTAATGAGGGAAGAGAGTGAATGAGATGGCTCGATGGAGCTCGACCATGGCTAGCGCGAGCTCGGTGGTGCTCCGACGATGGCGCGGTGACGACAAACTCGAACTACGGCCTCACCTGAGCTCGGATGGTGGCACAGGCAGTTTGGGATGGTGAAGGAGATGATGGCAGAGCTGTGGGCAAGACATAGTGGATGGTGGTGCGGTGGTGGTAGTGAGCGAGCGTGGCGGAGCTCGGCAGCAATGGCGACGGTGCTCGATTTTGCTTAGGCGCGGTGAGAGCGAGGTAGAGAGAGTGAGCGCGAGTGAGAGAGTGTAGCAGCATCATGTGGTTTTGCTGCCCGCCCTGGCCTGACATGTGGGCCCGATGCTGGCGGACGGCCTCCATGCAAGTTCAAGCGATCAGTCCTCCAAATCCATGGCAATTTAGCAAAAACTTCCTTAATAAAAATTATAGAGCTACGTGAGTACTACAAGATTGCTTAAAGGAGTTTTGTCTAACTCATAATGGTTTTCAAACTACAAAGCTCTAAAGTGAGGTACCTTGAAACTGAAATCAGCATTCGGGATAGTAAAATTTCCAAATCTAGAAAGAGCATTTCATTGCTACTTTGGACCTATTTTTGACCATGTTAGGCACTGATTCCGCTCATGACTCTTAAATAAAGTTTGTTACCCATGACAAGAACTATAACTTTTATTTAGGTCACATAGCCATGCAAATACTCTAAGCTATTGTTCAACTTTGGTCAAACTAGCATCATGTAAAAGGCATTTCAAAGTAAACCAACACTTAGAAGCAAAATTGGCCCGAGTCATGAATATAAACATGGTTCCATTTACCATCCTAGATGTGTCTAAGGTGTTTTCATGACCTCACAACCATTTCATACATTGGTCATACATGATTACAAGCATATGCATATATATAATCAACATCACATGTCATAATGTATAAAGAATGAAATGAAATTTCATATGCTCATGCTCATGAATGAATGGATGATGCTTGTGCTCATGAAATGCAAGTGTCAAATGCAATGCTTAACACTGGGGTGTTACAACCCCTCCTCCTTATAGAAATCTCGTCATGAGATTTGCAAGACCTACCATTCTTCATAAAAAGCGGGATAGACTTCACGCAAATAATCCTCCCATTCCCAAGTGGCATCTTGTTCACTGTGGTTATTCCACACCACCTTGTAGAATTTAATGACTTTGTTTTAGGTTACTCTTTCCATTTCTTCTAACACTCGGATTGGTTTCTCTTCATAAGTCAAATCCGATTGAAGCTTAATGTTGGTGGGAGCAATACCTTCATCAGGTATGCCGAGGTATCTTTTTAACTAAGAAACATGAAAGACATTGAATATAGTACTCATCTCTGGAGGAAGTTGTAACTTGTAGGAGACATTTCCCTTTCGTTCAATAATCTGGTACGGCCCTACATATCTAGGCGCAAGCTTCCTTTTTACTCTAAATCTCTGCACTCCCTTCATGGCCGAAACTTTTAAGTATATATAGTCTCCCACTTCAAAGGTTAATGGTCTTCTTCTCTTATCAGCATAACTCTTTTGTCTGGACTGAGCTGCTTTCATATGCTGTTAGATAACACATACTTGCTCTTCAGCTTCTGCGACAAAGTCAATGCCATAATATCTTCTTTCTCTGGGCTCAATCCAATTCAAAGGAGTTATATATTTTTGACCATACAAGGCTTCAAAAGGAGCCATTTTGATGCTCTCTTGATAACTATTGTTATAGGAAAACTCGGCTAAAGGTAGCCACTTTTCCGATGAACCCTTGGAGGATATAACACAAGCTCTCAACATATCTTCTAAGATTTGGTTCACTCGCTAGGTCTTTCCTGAAGCTTGTGGATGATCTCCAAATTCCAAAGTACCAGTACTAAAATACTCTCAAGATCGAGGAACTGGTGTTGTTGGATCAGTGAAGTTAAGAATTGCGATTACTTTCCTTTCTTGTCGAATTTACTTTGTAGATGACTGGGCACAAACACATAGCATACACAACCAAAAAAACAAAAGTGATTGGCATTGGCTCAACACGAACCCCTTCATGACTTTTGTGGTAGAATTCAATTAGAGTCATTTGGGTAAGGTAGCAAGGTTTGGTCGACATCCCATGTCTCCATTCACCTAATGAAGCAATTAAAGAAAGATTATAACTTATCATTTCATGTGACTTCTTGATTCCAAACTTTATGAAACTTTTCCACTGGTCAAGATGGATGCATGTTGATGTAATGTACATGAAACAAGTGTGTTTAACATTACTCATGCCTAACCTTAACCAGGGTCTACATGTAAGCAAAGGTGTGTTGTCCAAGTTCAGGTTGGGACTCAATTTTATAGATCGGACCTCAACACCTTCATCATCACTTCAAAATTATGAACTAGAGATCATAATCATTGCTAAACATATCCTATTTAAGTCCAATTTTGTTGCTTAACTCATGACTAACACCCAGGGTGTTACAACCCTCCCTCTTATGAGAATCTTGCCCCAAGATTCAGTGCGAAAGACTTTTAAGGGAAGAGGAGCATGTGATGATGAATAAACGGAGGCCAGACGAGATCTAGTGATTGAGAGACAGCAGGACATGGAGGTCTTGTGTGCATGTTTTATCTCGTATGTGTCGATTAAGGACCGTACCGTTGTTGGCACTTCTATCGAGATTGAACGCATGCCTCTCACTTAGCTGGCCAGATAACTCGTTTCGACTGTGAAACCGAGTAGCTCAACTCAGACGGAGCCCTGTTCTATAAGAGTGCGCACTCTAGATGGTAGTAAGGATGTGCGGGGAGCCAGACGTGAGCTCAAGGGTAGGCCAAGCCTGAATGTCCTGGCAGCTGGTTGTCCCTGGTTGTGCGGCGCTGATCCGACTCGTGAATTGGACCTGAGTTGTATCAAAGATGACCTAAGACTACCTTGGCGTAGGTATGTCTGGGTTTGTGTTAGGAATAAATTCCTAGCTGGTTGAAATTAATTTGAATCGTCGTCTCTCACGGATAGTGAGTAACTCGACTAGCTCTAGAATTGTAGTAACACTGGATGTAACATGATGGTTATGATTCTTATATGATAATCGGATATGGTTACTATTGTGATGCTTATTAATCAAGTGATTGCTCTAGAATAGGTGCAAAGTTAGCCATACTAAGCTTCACTAAACTTGATGCTAAAATATTGATTAAAATATTAAAAGTAAAGACTTATGGTAGTAATGCTCTTTTTGTAAAGTTATGCTATCCAACCAGCTCCACTAAATAAGTCTTGCATATTGTTGAGAGTCTTTTTATTTCTCTTGTCGGGTAAGTCTAGCTGAGTATATTCGAGTACTCAGGGTTTATCCCACCATGTTGTAGGTGGAGTTCTCGGCCTGCTGAAGATGGTGGCTAACCGCCGGTGGACTCGGTGACTCTAAATTTATTTATCATCTATATGCTTTTGTCGGAGGATGTCACTTATGATAGCAATGTATTTAGAGCTTATATTAATGTAATCATTTGAAAGATATGTTGTTTTTCCTTAACCGGTTTTGAAATCCAAACTTGTACTATTATTTGTGAATCCATTTGTAATTTTATTTTCGCTGCAACTCTATGTATGTGATGTGTATTTGCCTAATCATACGATCTTGGTTGTGATGTTGATTTACTTAGGTTCTTCGTGACACTCGGCGGACTACCGGGTTTATATAAGCGAAAGTACGTGCGCATCAACGTGTTAGACGGGGATAGCCGTGCTTGATCTTGTATAAATTGGGCGGTTCTATCATAGCTGGTGGGGGAAGGTATAAAAGTCCTATCTGACATGCCGATTGTGGGAAAAGATGGAGAATAACTAGTGCAACCTGAAGCTATTTTAGAGAGGAGAAAGAGCCCCATGTCCGCTCCCCGGAGTGAAGGGTTGATTCAACCAAAGCAAGAAAACAACCCTATCTTCTGAGTGAAGGGACAACCCAATCACTCCTAAGTACCAGAGCCATTCCTTTAGTTAAAGTCAATAGTAGCCTACCCTCCACCCCTTGCCCTAATTTTTTACAATTTGATCCTTTTTTTGAAAAAAAATTACGTTTGGCCCCCCTAAAAGACGTAAACTCATCTTTGGATCCTAGGGGTTGGCGTCAGGACTCATGGCTCCGAGGTAACACGTCTCGGCACCACAGATCTTGGCTCCGAGGTGCCTGGCCGTGCACAGCAGGGCATCCTAGGTGGCGTTGACGTGGCCGGTACCTCGGAACCACAGATCTTGGCTCCGAGCTCAGCGCCAAGATCTGTGGCTCCGACCTCGGAGCCGTGGATCTCGGCTCCGAGCTCAGAGCCATGGATCCTGACGCCGAGCATGGAAAACCTACGGCCAAGTTTCCTTTGCCGAGATTGTTTTCATTTCTTCCTCCTCCCTCTTAGGTTCTTCCTCTCCCTAACCCGTTCAATCTCTTGAATCGACGAATTTGACCTTGGATACTTGGATTTGATCCATACATCTTCGTGAACAAGGTATCCTCTCCCCCTTTATCATTTTTTACGCATTGATTTGGTATTAGTAACCCTATTGATTCCAATTCCTTCGGTAATAGTATCGAAAGGGTTCTTAAGCCGTTTTCCCTCGGCCTCCTCTTTTGTGTACATCACCCCTCTGGTCACCTTATTGAACAGACCAGATCCGGGAGGGTCCATTAAAAAGCATTTGATGCTCCTGTTCTTTTCCTAAATAAGGGGTACCATAGTCATAAAAGATGTTTATCTAGGATAAAACATATGAAACAAAAAATTAATAAGCATCTAACCTTAAGATACCGTGAGACTCCAGCAATTGTACCGCCAGTACCCGCTGCTGCAACAAAGGCATGCAGGTTCCCTTTAGTCTGTTTCCATATCTCAGGACCAGTCCATTCATAATGTGCTCGATAGTTTGCCATATTCTCAAACTGGTCAGCAAAAAAACCTCCCTTTGAATCAGAAATCACATCACATCTCCCACAGTGTGGAATTTCAGTACTGACATGTGCTGGATCATTATTTTGCATCTTGTTTGACTCTCTCTGCAAATAGTACGTTACAGTCATAGCAGAAATACTCAAGTAAAGCATCTAGCAACACGCCTTCTTTCCTCCTCTTTCTTGTGCTCTTTTTCTAGAGCCTCCTCTCTACGTCTCTTTTCCGTCATCTCCTTATCCTCTGCCTCCCACCGTAACAGTTTTTGTATCCACTCCTTGTCTTTCGGCTTGATCTCAGTATCGATCCACTGCTCAAAATCACAGAGCGGTGGAGGGGTCTGCAACAAATGCAATTGTTACAAAACAAATAAATCATGCAAGACTTCATTTGACACAATATACAAAAATTATACAAAAAATACTAACATTTCTAATACAAAATAAGTATCAATAGATTAGTGACGGAATATATTTTTGGGATGTCTGACCCTTTTCCTGCATGCCAGGCATTCAATGTTCTAGGAAGAAATGGTGTTAATGTCCAAATGATCTCACAATGGGCATCCAAGGTATCCATCCCCTCTTACAAAACATAAAACAAGTTTTTATGCAATTTCCAGATGGTGCAGTAATACTTATTATGTACTCACGCAGGTGAACATTTCCTTAGTAGTCAATGACAGTGAGGCAAAACAGTGTGTACAAGCCCTCCATTCAGCATTCTTTGAGAATGGCTTCTTGTCGGAAGTAGAGGGAGCTGATGTTCCCCAGAACGGCGCCTCTCTGAACTCAAATGGCGCTATCTATGCAAACTAGTCGACTCTGCAACTGCATCCTCAGACTTATGTACCATTGATAGGTTAAATGGCAATTCGTAGCTATTTATTTAGGTCACCCAGGGCCCTGAGCAAATTCTTTGATGTTTTAAGAGCTTACCAGGAACTGTTTGCATGGTATGCAATCGTTTACCGTGCGATTGGGTGCTACCAAGTAGCAGCCACTGTCTTGGGGATCTGCCACTTGGTCAAGGCATTCCCAAGCTTATTATATGTTGAGTTGTATTGTATGTGAAAGTATAAGAGAATTGCTTGCGCCCTTTGGGTGGTGATAAAGTTTGTAGTTTTAGACAACTATCAGATTGCTCATGATATGTAAGCGAATGTGATCTTCTGTTTCTGTGACCATTATCAGGTTGCTTTCCTCATGATATGCAAGTTCATAGGCGTGGGGTCAGCAGATAACTTTTCTGTTTCCTCAACCTCCATCTCATCCATTCAGTGATGAATTTTGCATTTACTCGATTATGGCACGAGAGCTCAACAAACTGAAATATTTACAAAGACTATAACAACAAAATTGTTATATGTGTAATTACAACTTACCTGTGATCCAACACATTTGTAATTACATCTCGATTACAATATTCTCATCTTTATATGCCTTGATGTATTTTCATTTTTCAGAACTATCATGTACATCAGCTATAAACTTTCATGGACAAACTATTGGCTACACCAAGACACTCAAACTGCTGCTGTGCCTTTTGCCTCTCGAGTTTCTGGATCAAAGCGTTCTTTTCCTCTTCAGGGAGTGCGTTGAACATGAAAACAGATTTGTCCCCAATGTCGTCCTGAATGGTTGAGGGAGAAGAATGAAATTGTCAGATTCGAATCAGGAAGCAAGATATCAGCTACAAATGAAGGGTACATAGGAATCATTGGGAGAGATTTTACCTTGATGGGCTGCTGGAACTTTCTAGCTGCGAAAACCATGAAAAGAAGCATCCACACTCCTAAAAGGGTTGTCTTTGTGCTGTTATCCATTAAACCAGACTGCACATAAAATGTGACCACAAAGATTGTAAGATGAGTGCAGCAGATACCAGCAATATGAGACTTTGAGGAGATAAATCTCAGTGGTTTCTGACTTACCAAATGTCCAAGAAGAAGCCCAGGGATAACAAACGTTAAGATGCCAGCTTCCAATTTTCCATAGCAGAGACCTGTGGATGCATTACTGTCAGCATAATCGACAAATTGGATAATACTACAATGTATAACAAACTAGAATATCATCAGCATGCAGCCTGTTCGCTTGCTCGTATACGATCGTGGATTATAAGCTGAAACAGTATTTTTCTCTCACGCCAAACCAGCCAGCAGTAAATAATCCACGATCGTTTACGACGAAACGAACAGGCTGATGGCCATTGCTACTACAGTCGTCATATCACTGTATATACTGGCTATATGTAACCGGGCAGGAAATTCATATCACTGTATATAATTGGCTATCCATATGTAATCGGGTTGGAAACAGATGACAGGAAAAAAAAATGCAATGGATGAGCTGAAAAGAAAGAAGAGAGGTACCAAGTACCATATGGAGATACACACTGAGATTCTGATAAGCAGCACGCGCGGCGTTTGCATACCTTCCTTGAAGACGAGGCCAGTGAGCGCGGCAAACGTGGGGCCGACGAACCACAGCGCGGTGGGGTGCTCCAGCACGTACTGCACGAGGCTCTCGTCCAGCGGGCGGGCGGCGACGAGGTAGGTCCCGAGGGAGCCGAGCACCCCGGCCGCCCACAGCGCCTGGAGGAAGCTCTTGATCGGGGTGACGTAGATGTGGATGAGGAGCAGCGACAGGCCCAGCCCCGAGGCGCCGGCGGCGTACAGGAGGTCGGCCGCGCCGGCGCCGGCGGCGGGGTTGCCATCCGGCAGGAACGCCGCGGAGGCCGCGGCCACGAAGGACGCCGCCGCCGTCACCAGCCCCGACCGGTACAGCAGCACCTCGCGGACGTCGGAGTCCTCCACGGTCCAGGGCCCGTAGGCGCCGTTGTAGACCGTGGCCTGGTCGGGCAGCCCCGCGCAAGGCCCGTCCCCGACGGCCCGGAGCCTCGGGCCGCGGCGGCCGAGGAGGGGTAGGGAGTTGGTCTCTTGGTGAAGCCGGGGGCGAGGCTCGGTTGAGGTGGGAGAGAAACGAGCCACGGCGAGAGGAGGAGCGCGGCGGCGGCGGCCATGGTGGTCGGTCGCGTCGTGTGATTTCTAGAGGCTCTCAGTGAGTCTCAGGCAGCGGATGCGCCGGCCTCGATATTTCGAGCGTTCGTTTCCCGTGACGGTCGCGTCGCGTGATTTGTAGGGCGCCGAGCTCGGCGCCATGCCGTGAGGTCTTGTTCACGTTGTTGTCGGGTCATCGCCAAGACGTCTCGTCGTGATTGGACATGGCGCTGAGACGAGCTTGCTCGGCGTCAAAAGCCACGACGTCGAGATCAGGTCCATAAACAAAAATCAAACACTAAAATCTATTTATAAATATTTAAAAAAAACTGAAAAAAACCAGGTCCTTGCAGTGAAATTTGCTTTTTCTTTTATTGTAGGAAAAGTTTAACTTCGTATACTGGTTAAATTCGAATGTAGAGCCTGTTTGACAGGACTGAAAAATAAGCTAAAATACTGTTCCGGCCGATGGTTACGAGAGAAAAATACAGTTCTATCTTAAAACACTGTTCATATGAACAGTACTTTAGTGAGTGGGCCACCCACCCGCCAGCCGAACACCCTTGTAATGTGCACTTGGTAATTACCTCGTCATCGTAGATTCTCTTGAGATATCTCTGATGCATGCGTGCTTACTTCACAAGAGTTGAAATCGCAACTGAAAACTTGATACACCATCCACATCAGGTTGGGGATGATGACGAGTGCTATATATGGAACTTCTTTCCATCTTGTATGTGCTGGACTGAAAAACAGCTGTTCGTTTCGTCGTAAACGATCGTAGATTATTTACACCTGTCTGATTTGGTACGAAAGAAAAATATTATTTTAACTTATAATCCACGATCATATACGAGGCTGAAAATATCTGATCACAAGAAAGTACGAAGTGGTGATAAGTGCTAATTCCAAGGTCACCGTCTCAATAGTACCATCATCAAAATCGCCTCTTCAAAAAAATAAAGTGCCAAGCTAAAATGACTGTAGCAACAGCAGCTCGTCTTGTCCATTCGAGCCTTTTTGAGCTCGCAATCGGAGATTTGCCTTTCAGAGAGAAAAACAACTCCCGATTTGTTCAAGATACACACATCTACCTGGCCAGATAAACTATGCACACCATGACAGGCTAGGTTGCTGATCTTGTCACTGGCGGCTTTATCGCTTTGCGGGCGGCTTTACTGCGCACACACGTTTTTATTTTGGAAGCTAGGAAATGAGTTCGTGCATGGACGCTTTTGTGCTGATACTTCCTCCGCCCCCGTCGCATAAGTATATAATCTAGATTTATTCTAAATAAAAATTATTAAAGTTTAAATAATTCTATAAAAAGATATTAATACAACCCAACCAATGTTATTATATTCGTCAAGGAGAATATATATACATATAGTTGAAATGATGAGTGGTGATGATATTTTTACAAACTCAGTTAAATTTAAAATTAATTAACTCTAAGGTGGTACTTTAGTTGGGGTTTAATTAGATGATAGATGAGCATGCATGCACTACCAAGGCAGCTGCCGCACGCGTATGCAGCCATTTTTCATTTCATTTGTGTACAGGCGCTTTCTCATCGGACTGTGACAGCCTGAAATACGTAGTAAGTAGACAGTAGAGTAGTTGAGAGATAAGGCTGCACTTGGCTGTCTCAGGATAAGCATCCTGCTCCTGCCTGTAACCTGTGTATTGGTAGGCAAGTAAAGCTTTATTCTTAGTGCGTACTAGTAGGGTTTAAGGATAGCATAGATTAGACTAACTTTTCGGTGGATCCGCAGTGTCAGGAGCTGATACGATGATGCATGCATGCGCACTATCCAACGGAAAAACGTTCGACGAAACGAAACTGCTATGGCGGCATGCACTACAATGTTGTGCTTCAACGTTGCTATCCATCTTGTAAAAGCGAAAGGAGCCCTTATTCCTACTCTTCTTTTCCCAGCCTACCCGGTAGGTAAGGTTGAATAGGGACCGAAAAAATCTCGTTCCGACCTATTCTGTTTTCTACTTTGTTCCGTCCATTTTCATATTTGTGGGAATAAGGAAAAGGGGGTTTTCCGTCCGTTTCCGCGAGATCCCGTTTTTATCCAGAATTATTCTGTTTTTCACCCTATTTTCAATCTATGTGAGATATGTCTAGAAATTGATGTTCATAAACCTACTAATCACAAATTATGCATGTTAACATGTTAACACATGTTATACTAGTAAATATTGGACCGATAATTTTCTACGTGTATATTATTTTGTGACTTTGTTCATGTATACTAAGAATATTTGATCATGTTATTCTAACTTATTTTCCCTGCTCTCCGTCTGTATTTGTCTGTTTCCGTATTTTCGTATATCCCCATCCGTTTTTAATTCTATTTTTTCCCCGAACCCGATCCTGTTTTCGCTAAAAATGTAGAAACGAAAATGGGAGAGGAGTTTTTCCGTCCGTTTCCGTCCGTTTTCATCCCTACTGTAGGCGGTAGCTAAGCAGGGGCCTCGGTATCTCAAATTGCAAAAATAGATACCTATACTAAAAGACTTTTCTTTCTTTTCATGCTATCGGAAAACGGATGAGATAAAAAAACCATCATTAGGGAAGGTTTAATTAATTGCTTTCTAGGTTTTCACTAATTGCTTTACAGCAGTTTTCCCAAGCCTCCTAGTAAAGAAAGGTTAGAATCGTCCATCAGCTTTTGCCTAAGTATTTGTTTTCATTTCTTTGATTGGGCATTCCAAGCTTCCTTTCTATTATATCTAATGCCAATAGCTGATTTGATTTTGGATTTGTCTATTCTTTTTCTTTTTAAAAAAGCTTTATTTGCGCGCGAGAGTTGAACAAATAGCATAGCCTCTGGGATGTTGGCCCTAGTAAATTAAAGGGGAGCACTTGGTAGCTGTCGGTGGAAAGATGGAAATTGGTTCTAAAAGAGCCAAGCTAGGGATAAGAGATATGATTGCTTGGCATAATGTAACGAATCGCGATTCTAACGGAAACTGGAAAAAGAATAGTTCCCAATACAGGGCCCAAAGAAGAGAGACAAAAGGAAGTAGTGAAAGGGAAAGTCAAGTACACAAATCAAAGTGAAAAATCACATAGCTACTAAGTCAAAACGTCCAATGAGAATCAAGATCAAGAAGGACATGAATCCATTAGCAGGTCTATTAGTTATTTCATTATTGGCATTCCTTAACCAATAGAAGCAGAAAGAGATCACAAGCATTAACGGACCCAAGGTAGCAGAGGGTGCAATGCAACCATCCCCTACCCTGTTCTGATTCCTACTCGTGTGTACCTAGCAGTGTATTTATTTAAAAGCTATTTTTTAAGAAACACCTAATGTTTCAATAAAATAACTAAAATTATATCGCACATGATAAAAAAAACTGCGCACACCCGAATTTCCCATCTTTTCTTCTTTTATGGCATCTTCTCTAACTCCAACAATGTGCGGTGCCAGGAAGCCAGGAAGGCTAGGTGAATGAGCGACCGTAGGGCCAAGTAGTGTCGGAGGAATTAGCTCCGACAATGAAGATTAGCAAATCATGCATAGGGTACCATATGTCTAGTGGAGAGTATATCTCGATGTTGACAAGGGACACCAATGGCTATGCGAGCCTAATTGCCTAATATGCTACGGTTGCAATGGCGTACTAAATGAGCGCTCCTTGCCTCAGCTTATATAGTTCAGGAGGCAGGGTTACAGATCCGATCCCATCCGATTGAGATATACATTTCCTATTCGGTTACAGGGAGATTTCCTAATTGCCTAATCGGTTACTTTGGATTTATCTTGATCTCCAAGCTTCATTTGGCTAATTGTTTGTCCACCAAGTCTGATATCGTACCTCGTTCTGGTTGGTCCTCATATTCGATTCGGACCACGCTACCTGGAGTGGGCTCTCTTTTATAGACGGCGAGGTACACTAGAGTCCATATCTTTGATAGGTAGCGATGTTGTTGTGGCTACTAGGTGTGTGAAGTGGAGAGAGCCAATTGAGCAAGCTAGAGGCCAATGGCTTAGACATCACGAGTTGATGGGTTAGCAACGGATCCAACAACGAAGGGCTCTCAAAGGCAAAAGAAATGTGTGGCGGAGGCATCACACAGAGATGATGTCCAATGGCGAGCCCCTTGGGAAGACGAAGTGAAAGAAAAAGATAACATCATCTGATCTTGATCAAAGGGCTGGAAAGAATCAGGTGTGGAGGAGAAAATTTGTCGGGCGTGTGGTGTGTAGTGTAGACAAGTTCTTAAAGGAATATTAGTAGGTTTAGAGGATTCTTCAGTAGATAGCCGAGCTTGCCATCATCTTTTTGAAATGCACGTTGCTGCCCTTATCTAACTTGCAAGGACTTAGACTGTCTCCAACAAGGAACGCATATGGGAACCCAAACTCAAAATGGGTAGCGAGAGACACAAAATCAGCCTCCAACAGAGTACCTATACGGAAGACCTATTTTGGGTTACCTGATGGGCATAACCCAAATATGAGCATCCTCACTCCTGGAAACCCATTTGTAGAAAGTGTTCTCTTTTGGGTCCTGTTGTTGGAGAAGATACTAAATAGGCATTGAACCATTTCCCTGTAGCGTTACCCAAAGAACGAATGTGTCTTTGTATTTTGGGTGTTGTTGTTGGAGATAGCTTAGGACTTCCCAAGTGCTTGAGGAGGTACCTGTCGATGTTTCACCACCGATAGCCTGCCACGGGGGTCCTCAGGGCAGTATGTTCGGGCTTTAGCGTATGCGGAACTCGACGGTTAACGCAAGGGACAGTCGATTTATCCTGGTTCGGACCCTCGATCTTTGATCGAGTAATAGCCCTACGTCCAGTCGGCGTTAGCCTTTGCGTTGGATTGATCGTAAAGTGTTGTGTTGTTAAAAGTCGCTCGTCCCTAGGAATCCTGCCCTCCTTTATATAGTCAGGAGGTCAGAATCCTAGTCAGTTTACAATGAGAGTTCCTAGTAGAATTATAGAATAATACTTCTACTAAGATTATAGGGGAACAATCCTAGTTAGACTAGATCTTCTCCTTTCCTTGTGGGGTATCTCATGGGTCCCGCACCGACAAGCCCCCGAGCACTTCATGGTTGAGTTCTGGAAGCCTCGTCTTGTTCCTTTAAGTCTTGTCGAGCAGGAACAAGCGTCGTTCGAGTGCTTTCTTGAGCGAAACCGTATAGCGCTTCGTGAGATCTTCGCGTGGTGTGTACCTTTTTGAAGAAAAAAAGTACTCCCATTTGGGTGTAGCCCCCAAGCCTCTTGCTGTTTGGCACAAGGAGCTTGAGGGTCTTCTCTTGAAATTGCCCTGAATCTTCGTCGAAGGGCTCCTGAGCGTATACCCGGGTTCTTTGTCAAAAAGAGCTCGGATATAGCTATGTTCGTGTTCTTTTTGTCGTGTGGCCTTGAAGTGGTCTGTCTTGAAGAAGTCTTCTGAGTGACATACGCTTTTTTGAAGGAAAAAGTGCACTCACTGAGTGTAGCCCCCGAGCCTTTTGCTATTTGGAACAAAAAGTTGAAGGGTCTTGAATCTTATGCTATTCAAAAGAGCTAAAAATCCTCTCCTGTTGCAGCCCCCGAGCATATATTTGGGTTCTTTTATTCAAAAAGAACTCGGGTGCTGGGTCTTGGCATATTTTCTGGCGGTCTGCTGTTGTCAGATGTGGTTGTTTGGTAGTGGTTGAGTGTGAATGTTGTTTGCTTATGAGTTGTATAGTGTTGGTATATCCTTTCGAATATGCTCGTCCTTGAGTAATGTTTCTTCACGCCTGAGTCCTCTTTCATTGAATTCTATCTTTTCACTCTGTCCTTTGTTAGGCTTATTCCATTGGTGCTCCCGGTCTATGTGCACCGCTTCTTTGGTCTATAAATACCCTTCTGTTGTGCTGTTTTGATTCATCGAGCACTTTGTTGCGTGGTCTGAAATCTCCATAGTCATGAATATGATAGTTACTGAAGTAGAGCAGCCCCCTGGCGTATTTTGTAGTTCTTGTGTATCTTGCCATAGCTGAAGGGAGTCTTGTGATAGGGATTGGAGGTAGGTTAATCCCGCAGCAGCATTGTACTTGGAAGTACGTGGCGGTAGTTGGAGGGAGTCTTATGATGTGGGATGCGATCCTTCATCTGGCAATTCTGGGTTGATCCTCGTCGCCTACCCTGAGACTGTCCGGTGCAGATCAACACCATATCCAGCATCACATCAGACTTGGGTAGACAGATGTCTGTCGGCCTTCTCTGCTCCATGTTGTCCCGCCATGCTGCTGATTTCTGCCTTGGATGCACTGCGTCCGTCCTTTGAAGAAAATAGTGTAGCCGAGGGTGGTTTGTCCTACCGAGTAGCAATTTGGAACACGTAGTCGTTCCAGAGCCTAGCCGTGTCCGGTTCCTCTTTGCTACTTTGCTTGTCGTGGTACCGAGTTCGTTGGGTCTTGTAAGATGTGTAATCTTCTATTTTTTTAAACCAGTTATAATGGAAAGAATCTTGTCTTCTAAGTTGTAATTCTTTATTCTCTTGATGTCCCAGTTGTTGATGAGATTTCCGAGTTCTTTTTGTAAGGACCGGGTTGTTGCGCTCCTTATGAGGTTACCCTTCTTTGCTTTATTGTTGATGAGTTCTTTTTGTGGTAATATGATAACTTCGCCCTGGTGCTGGATGGATAAGTCTAAAATCTGCCCGTTGAACTGTACCGTTGTGTGGATTTGAGTCGTCTGCCATTTTAGCTACGTCGGTAAATGGACCATTGTGTCCTCATGCCGTGTTAAAATAGGCCTGGTGGGCCACGTTTTTACCGGTGTAAAATCTATTTAAAGGCCTTTCTCCTCCTTTTCTTTGGTACCCTGCCTTTGCCTTAAAACCCTAGCCTTCAAAACTCCGCCGTCGCCATTACCACCATCATCTGAGTGCTGTCGTCCGAGCCTTCTCTATTCTTAGTGCCCCATTGCTTTTGCTAGTACATGGGTAGGAAGAAGTCGGCGAGTAAGTCCCAGGCGAGCTTTGTCGACGAGGAAGCATCGCTCTCCGTCATTGAAAATCAAGAATTCATGGCGATGAGGGCTGCTCAGAAGATCTGACCGGCTCCAACAACAACTGAAGATCAGCTTCACGAGCTCGTGAGTGATGGCCTGCTCTAGAGCAAGGAGTTTGCTGATTAGAGAGCTCCAGGCGAGCATCGGGTCCCTGCTCTAAGTCCCGGTGAGATTATTCTTTTCGTCTCCTTTATCCATGCTGGTCTCTGCCTTCCTGCTTCTACCTTTTTTCACCGATTTCTCAACTATTTTGGGATTAGCCTGAACCATCTCGCTCCTAATGCTGTCTTTCATCTTTCCGTTTTTGTTCATCTTTGCAAAACTTTCCTTGCAATTCCTCCTTCTCTTTCCCTCTTTCGTTACTTTTTCTGCCTGAAGCCCCAACCCCGCCGCGATGACACCAATGTTCTTGGTGGCTGCGGGATTCAGTTTCGCCAAGGTCTTAAGAGCAAGTTCTTTGACTATGACCTAGTTGATTCCGTGAGGGATTGGCGTGCTGACTGATTTTATGCCACCAACTTGATTCCTCCTCTTTCCATTCATTCCGGATCTGGTCCCTCGGTTAATGACCGATGGGAAAAGAATCATGTGACTATGGCTGAGCTCCAGACGATCAAGCCTTTTCTTGAGAGAATTTGCATTCTGAAACAACAAGGCTTGACCGGCTTCGGGATTATTTCTAGTTTTCTTCGCCACTGAGTTCAACCTTTGAAGGAGCGAGAACATTACGGTTTCGAGTACTCTGGGGCAAAGGACCCTTCTCGTATGGTCCCTGCCCTTGAGTTGACTAACGAGGAGGTGCTCGAGCGTCTCTAGAAGATGCTGAAAGGAGTAAGCGTCGTTCCGCTTGCTGTCCTTGAGTATAGCGCTAACAACCGGCCCCCTGTTGTGAGTTGTTCTTTTCTTTATGCGGGTACTTTTGATTCTCTTTCGTTGTATCCACTTTTGCTTAATCTTCCTTGTCTTGTTGTTTTACTCTTTTATAGGAATTGAGGCGTAATTTCGCTGATCCAATTCCCCTTGATGATCTCCCTGTAAATGTGGAGGCTGGGGGTAGTCTTGCTGGGGCATCCTTGACCAGTAAGTTTCAAACTACCATGATGCTTCCTGGTGTTTCTTCCGCATTTTCTGACGTATATGAAGAGTATGTTCCTCGTCCAGTTCCTCAAGCTCCTCGTACTTTTGGAAAGAGGGGGTGAGCGGATAGTTCTTCTTCTGCTCCATCTGCTGCCAAGAAGTCTCACCAGTCGAGTACTCGTCCAGGTACTCTAGTTGTAGCTAGCATGCTCTTAGGTGAGAATATTAATACGCGCTGTCCTTTTGCTGTTTGTTTTTATCTTTGACCGAGTACTTTTGTCCTTTTTTCAGCTGGAGCTATGGTTGCCTTGGTCGAGAGTGAGGAGGAAGAGGATGATGATGATGCCCTCATTACTCGTCGGTGAGTTCTTTTCTTGTTTTCCTGTTGTTGAATTCCTCTTTTTGTTTTGACTTTGGTCTTGTTCTCTTGTAGCAAGCGGACATCGGGTTCGAGTTCTTCTGAGGCTCTAGTACCGGCTGCACCGCTCTTGTCATAGGGTGGTGGCGATGTTTTTGCTGCCGTGGTTCCCCCTGCGAGGTCTTCTTTTGGTTTTATGAAGAAGAAGATAGCTGAGTGAGTGAATTCTGGTTTTATTTCTCTGCTTCTATTCTCCTTTTTTCTTATTCTTATTGACGAGTTTCCTTGTCAACTTTCAGTCCTTCATCTTCCCCGAGCCTACAGTCGACTTCTTGTCAAACCTCTAGTGCGCCCTTGCGTACTGAGTCTCCGGACTCAGAACACACGGTCGCCGAGGTGGCTGTGAGGGGGACAGAGTCTGCAGCTACTGATTTGTCGGCTCCCGAGGTGACCGTGGCCATGGCGGCGGGTTCATCTAAGGGATTGGCCATGGCTTCCCAGGAGATTGCCCTGGTCGTGCCTTCTTTGCCTCGGTCAGCTTCTCCCTCCTCTTCTTGCCTCCGGTGGTCCGCCTTTGGCTGATGACGTGGTGCAGTAGTTTGATGCCACTCATCGATTGTCAGAGCTAACCGCCGCCTGGGGAAGCTTGTCGACCCTTGCGACTTCTTTTGGGGAAAGGCTCTAGGTAAGTTTTTCTATAGTTCTTTCTTTGGATGTTTGTTTTTCTTCTTTCCTTATGTCTTGTTTTTCTTTCTCTCTTTTTGCTCAGTCTTTTTCTCATGATCATACCAGCTTCTTTTTCTTGTCTGAAAACAAGAAAAAGTTGTCTTCTGAGGTGAGTACCCTAAAGGCAGAGCTTGACCTCTGTCGGGCCGAGTTGGAGACTGAGCGTAGACGCATCAGAAGGAGGACAATGCTCTCCATGCCCGTGTAGTTGAGGTAGAAAAGCAGAGGGATGCAGCTACCCAGGAGGCCTTAAAAACATGGAGGCCATGAAGAAAGAGTGTCATGGTATCACGAGTTCTTTTTCGCTTCCCTTTGTATTCAAATTTGTCTTTCTGCTGACTTGTCTTTTGTTGCTTGGTCTAGCTCTCCGAGTTGAAAAGCAGAAGCTCTCAGAGGGTATCGAGGAGATGAAGACACTCATTCATACTAGCCACAATAAGGCTGAGGAGGTAATTACTCAAGCTAAAGAAGAACTCGTGCTTGCTAAGTTGATTAGGTGTGGGGCTGACAGAGATCTTGTGCAGGCCTAAAAACCGTTGAGGACTTGACTGGCAAGTTGGCAATAGCTACTGAGAACTAGAAAGCTTTGTGGAAGTCTTTTCGGTCAGTAGCTGACCTTCTTTGGACTCTAGCAGATGATGGTCATTCTTGAGCTCAGTTCATTCCCCAAGTGCCGATCCATTTCCAAGAGTTTGTGAAGCGGTGTGCCCATCTTTGTACCAGGAATGTTCTTGCCTAGGTCCGGGTTCTTTCTCTAGACTTTCCTTTGTCCAAGGTTGCCGATGAAGCCGAGAGCCAAGAGTATCTGGATGCTGTTGAGAAGTTGGAGCCTGAGGTCGAAGATTTAGCCAGGAAGATTGTAGATAATCTTAACATTGATATTTCTTCTCCTGATGACAATGCTTGATGTAATTGACCTTTGTATTCCAGCTTCTGTAATAAAACACTATACTTGAAGACTGAATGGAGATTCTTTATTTTTTGTTGATGTCTTCTTTATCTGTATTTCTTTGTCTCATAAACAACCCGGCTTAGGTAAATCATTATCTTGACAAACTTTCTTGATCTGTCAAGTGCTTTTCTAGCTTTAGTCTGTGCCTTGTAAACAACTCGGTATATGTAGATTGATTTCCTTGATTTGTTGAGTGTTTGTCTGGCTTTCATCTGTGACTTGTGAACAACTCGGCATAGATCGTTGTCTCGACAAACTTTGTGTTCTTGTTAGTACTGAAAAGACTTAGGACGCCTCTAGCTTCTTCTTTTCGGCTTAACTTAGAATGTGGTCAGCATCTGGTCCTATCCCTGGTTGCAAAAACATCCTAGGATCGACAAGCCCCCGAGCACTTCATGGTAGGGCTCTGGAAGCCTCGTCTTGTTCCTTTAGGTCCTGCCGAGTAGGTACAAGCATCGCCCGAGTGCTTTCTTGAGAGAAACCATGTAGCATTTCTTGGGATCTTCTGAGTGTAGCCCCCGAGCCTCTTGCTAGGCTTAATTTCAGTCGTTTTAATTTTTTGGTTCGGGTGTCAGCTTATTAGCTACCCTCATCGGCGGGCTCAAGCATCTTTTCAGCTCTTTTGCTCTCTGCCGGTATGCTCAGGCGTATTTTCAGCCATTTTGCTTTTTTGGTTCAGGTGTTAGCTTATTAGCTACCCTCATCGGTGGGCTCAAGCATCTTTTCAGCTCTTTTGCTCTCGGCCGGTATGCTCAGGCGTATTTTCAGCCATTTTGCTTTTTGGTTCAGGTGTTAGCTTATTAGCTACCCTCATCGACGGGCTCAAGCATCTTTTTAGCTCTTTTGCTCTCTGCCGGTATGCTCAGGCATATTTTTAGCCATTTTGCTTTTTTGGTTTGGGTGTTAGCTTATTAGCTACCCTCATCGGCGGGCTCAAGCATCTTTTTAGCTCTTTTGCTCTCGGCCGGTATGCTCAGGCGTCTTTTCAGCCATTTTGCTTTTTGGTTCGGGTGTTAGCTTGTTAGCTACCCTCATCGGCGGGCTCAAGCATCTTTTTAGCTCTTTTGCTCTCTGCCAGTATGCTTAGGCGTATTTTTAGCCATTTTGCTTTTTTGGTTCGGGTGTTAGCTTATTAGCTACCCTCATCGGTGGGCTCAAGCATCTTTTTAGCTCTTTTGCTCTCGGCCAGTATGCTCAGGCGTATTTTCAGCCATTTTGCTTTTTGGTTCGGGTGTTAGCTTATTAGCTACCCTCATCGGCGGGCTTAAGCATCTTTTCAAATCTTTTGCTCTCGGCCGGTATGCTTATTGGAAACAACTCGGAGAAAGCCATAATAAGACATATGTTTGTCGAGAAAGAACCATCTTTATTGATCATGAATATTGATAGGTCATAATAGTATGTATGTTGTTGATGAGCGCTAACTTTATTGATCATGAACATTGATCTCTTGTGGCTTGCATATATATTTTCCCTTGAGTTGTTTTCATGCGTAGAATCTTCTTAGCTGGCTGATGTGCCATGTATTGTTGACTTCTCTTCCGTCTTCAGTTATCAACTTGTATGTGCCTAGTCTGGTGACTTTTGTGACGATAAAAGGACCTTCCCATGGACTAAGTAGTTTATGGCGTCCATCAGTTTTTTGTATTCTTCTTAGTACTAGGCCTCTGACTGCTAATGATCAAGACTGGGTATTCTTGTTGTAGTGGCATCTTAATCCTTGGAGGTATCTTGCTGATTGAAGGGTAGCGTTTACTCTGACTTCTTCTGTACTGTCGAGCTCTAATCTTTGGGTTTGCTCAGCTTTTCCTTCATCATATTGTTCTATCCTTGGTGACATCCAAATCAAGTTGGTAGGTAGTACGGCTTTTGATCTATAAACTAGGAAAAAAGGTGAGTATCCGGTGGCTCTGCTCATTTGAGTCCGTAGCCCCCATACGACCTTGGGTAATTTTTCAATCCATTTTGATCCATAGTCCACTAGTTCTTCATACAATCTTAGTTTTAATCCGGCTAGTATGAGTCCATTAGCCCTTTCTACCTGTCCGTTGGCCTCTAGATGTGCGACTGATGCATAATCTATTCTAAAGCCGCAATCCTATGCCCAACTTTGGAATTCTGTGGCTATGAAGGGAGAACCCAAATCTATGATGATTCGATTGGGCATGCCGAAGCAGTGCATAATGTCTTGGATGAATTCGACTGCTTTGACTACGCTGTATTTTGCGAGTGGTTTGTATTCAATCCACTTGGTGAACTTATCAATTGCTATGAAGATGTACTCGAAACCGTCTTTTGCTTTCTTGAGAGGTCCTACTTGATCCAGCCCCCAGCAGGAGAAAGGCCAAGCAGGTGGGATGCAGATGAGATTGTGAGCTGGCACATGAGCTTGTCTTGCAAACATTTGACAACCTTTGCATCTTCTGACAAGTTCTTCTGCGTCTTTCAAATCGGTTGGCCAGTAGAATCCGGTGCGGAATGCTTTGCCGACTAGTGTTCTTGAAGCGGCATGATTTCCACAGCAACCTGAGTGTATTTCGTCTAGGATCTCTTTGCCCTCTTCAAATGAGACATATTTTAGGAGTACTCCTGATGATACGACTCTTCTGTAGAGTTTGTTTCCCACTAGGACGTAGTTCTTGCTTCTGCGAACAACTCGGGTAGCTTCCTCTTTTTCCGCTGGCAACTTATTCTCTTTGATGTAATCAATAAAAACCTGGGTCCATGAAGTGATAATTACCAAAATCTGGGTACCTTTAGCTGAGATTTTAGGGGTTATCTCACTGGGTTGTTTAATAGAGGGTGCTGATAACTCCTCTATGAATACACCGGGTGGGACCTTCGCCCTATCTGATCCAAGCTTGGCGAGGACATCTGCCGAAATATTAGAATTGCGTAGGACGTGTAGAATTTCTAATCCTTGAAAATGTTTTTCGAGCTTTCGTATTTCAGCACAGTAAGCCCCCATGTTTTCTTTGGTGTAGTCCCAATCTTTGTTGACTTGATTGATGACTACCGTTGAATCGCCGTAAACGAGTAAACGCTTGATTCCGAGGGTAATTGCCACTCGTAGCCCATGGATGAGGGCTTCGTATTCTGCTTCATTGTTTGTAGCTTGTCATAATATCTAAAGGACGTACTTGAGTTGTTTTCCATCTAGAGAAATGAGGAGAACGCCTGCACCGGCTCCGCCTAGCTTAAGTGATCCATCAAAGTACATCTTTCAATGATCAAGGATGGTATTTGACATAGGTTGTTGAATTTCTATCCACTCGGCAACAAAATCAGCCAGGGCTAGAGATTTAATTACCTTCCGTGGGGTGAAATCAATATTGAGAGCACCAAGTTCAACTGCCCACTTAGATATACGTCCTATTGCGTCTCTGTTGTGTAGGATGTCTCCGAGTGGGAAATCTATCACCACAGTAATCTTGTGGCTTTCAAAATAGTGGCGAAGTTTGCGTGAAGTGATCAGTAGGGCGTAGAGTAGTTTTGTACATGTGGGTACCGGATTTTTGATTCTGACAGTATTTCGCTGATGTAGTATACGGGGCATTTTACTTTATATACACGCCCTTCTTCTTCTATTTCTACGACAATCGATGTGCTGATCACAGTAGAAGTTGCCGCAATATACAGCATTATGTCTTCGTATTTCTTTGGAGGTGTGGGAACGGGCGAGGAAGTTAGGTATGCCTTAAGCTTCTTGAAAGCTTCGTTGGCTTCTTCTGTCCACTCGAATTTATCTGTCTTCTTTAGCAATTTAAAGAAAGGTAACCCTTTTTCACCGAGTCTTGATATGAAACAATTTAGGGCCGCCATGCAGCCTGTTAGCTTCTGCACATCTTTGACACTTTGAGGAGGGCCCATCTCTGTTATGGCTTGAATTTGCTTGGCGCTTGCTTCGATTCTGCAATGACTGACCAAGAATTCGAGTAGTTGTCCTGAAGGAACGTCGAATACACACTTATTTGGGTTCAATTTCCATCTCCACCTTTTCAGGTTTTCGAAGGTTTGCTTTAAGTCTTCAATTAGTGTATCCGGGTTCTTTGTCTTTACTACTACATCATCCACGTATGCCTCTACGTTTTCGCCGATCTAATCACCAAGGCACGTTTGGATAGCTCTTTGGTAAGTGGCACCAGCATTCTTGAGTCCAAATGACATGGTTTTGTAGCAGTAGGTACCGAATGGAGTGATGAAAGATGTCTTGCTCTGGTCATGTTCCTTTAATACGATCTGGTGATATCCTGAATAGCAATCAAGGAAAGATAATAGGGCAGATTCTGTTGTTGAATCAACTATCTGATCAATGCGTGGTAGCCCGAACAGATCTTTTGGGCAGTGTTTGTTGAGATCTGTGTAGTTGACACACATGCGCCACTCGTCCGTATTCTTTTTCTGTACTAAAACTGGGTTTGCTAGCCAATCTAGATGGAGGATTTCTCTGATGAATCCGCCTGCCATTAGTTTTGTGATTCCTTTTTTAATTGCTGCCTTCTTGTCGGTGAGAATCGTCGTAGTCGTTGCTTCATGGGTTTGGAGCCTTCATTGATATCAATTCTGTGCTCAGCCAACCCTCTTGGGACCTCTGGCATGTCGGCCGGCTTCCAAGCGAAGATATCTTTGTTGTCCCGAAGAAAGTTGGTGAGCACGAGTTCCTATTTTGCTGAGAGGTGGGTGCTGATGGTTGTCGTTTTGGAGGGATCACCGGTGCCCAGGTTGATTTGCTTGACGTCGGCTTCTTTTGGTGGTGCTAGAATGCTGGGTTTTTTAGCCGGTATCTCTAGCTCTTCTAGGCTCATTTCTGCTGCAACAGTGGCTATTTTGTTTCTTCCATCGGTGGCCTGTGCTTTTGCTGCAATTTGGATTGCCTAAACATCGCAGTCAAAAGCGCGCTTCAAATCACTCCGAAGAGAAAGGACACCATTAGGCCCTGGCATCTCAAGCAACAGGTACGAATAATGCGATATTGCCATGAATTTTGCTAGTGCCGGGCGCCCAAGGATTGCGTGATATGATAAATCGAAGTCCGCAACTTCAAACTTGATGAAGTCTGTACGGTAGTTCGAGGGAGTCCCAAAAGTAACCGGTAGAGTGATTTGTCCAAGTGGCATTGCTGCCTTGTCGGGTACTATGCCATAAAAAGGTGTGCTTATTGGTGTAATCATCCCGACGAGTTATAGTCCCATCTTTCTTAAGGTTTCTAAAAAAATGATGTTGAGTCCGGCTTTCCCGTCGATTAGTACTTTCATGGCAGTCATATCGATAATAGTTGGATCTAGAACTAGTGGGTAATGGCATGTGTTTCCTACGCTAGTCCATTAGTCTTCTCTTAAAAATTAGATTGGATACTATGACCAATTAAGATATCTTGGTGTAGCCGGTTCTGCTGCCATGATGGTTCGTAACGCCAGCTTTTCTTGATGTTTGCTTCTGGAATCTGGAACCCCGGTAAAGATTACTGCTACTGTCCGCCTGGATTGTTGGAATCCCTTGTCTTCGTGGTTGTCTTCTTCTTTTTTCTGATTGCCTTCTTTGGTATTCTCCTTACTATCTTTTCTTGTGTATCGATCTTTGAAGGTGTAGCAATTTCTGATGGTGTGATTTCCTTTGGGGTGCAAGATGCAACGCATATTTTCAATGTCGTCATACCTTCTGGGCTTGGAAAACTTCCTTGATTTGTCAGTCACTGCTACGGTGTTGTCTGGTCCACGTTTTTTTTCCTGTTGTCTGTTGTTTCGATGATTTTGCTTGTCCGGGTTGTCTCTGTTGTTTCTATCCGGGAATCTTTCTCGTGTCTTTTCCTCTGCGGTAATCATCTTTTCCACTGTTCATCTGAATTCTTCATTGTTTCTTGGGTTTTCTTTGCAGAAGTCTTGAAATTACCACCTAGCCATGATTCCGTGAGAGAAAGCTTCGATTACTTCCCGTTGGGTGATGTCATGTACTTGAACTCGTAGTTCGCCAAATCGTCGATAGTAATTTTTGAGACTTTCACCTCCTTTCTACTTGAGTCCTTTTAACTCTACGTGGGTGATTGGGTGTGTAATGATACCCACAAAATTTTCGCAGAAAGCTCTTTGCAAGTCCTCCCAATTTCTGATTGATCCTAGATTCAATTTGTCAAACCATTGAAGCGGCATGGTTTCTAGGACCATGGGAAAGAACAAGGTGTTGATGTCATTGTCTCCTTTAGCCAATTCAATCGATTGCGAGTAAATCCTAAGCCACTGCTACTTGGAGTGGTTGGACAACTTGAACTTGTGAGGCAGTCGTATTGAAGCAAGTCTGTTTGCAAAATAGGGAAATCTATCGTGCGTTCTAGCGTCTGTGTATTCTGATTCAGCGCCTCCTTCTTGCCAACTGTTGTCTTGGTGAGAGTAGTTCTGCGTGGCTATCCGAGTAGGTGCTTTGCTTTTGGCCTTTCTTGGTTGTTCAACTCGATCATTTTGACTATGATTTCTTCTACTTTCTCTGTTGTGACTTTCACTTGGTCCAAGTCTCTCGAAAGCGGACTTCCTTTGATTTTGATCTTCTTGCTCGTGAGATGTTGACCTGTTAGGTAGTCTTGAGCGGGCCCTTCCGTCGTGCGTCCTTAGGACTGTTGATCGGAGGAAGTCCCGGAGCTATTCTTGTTTTTCATTGGGATGTGAAGTCGCCCTGAGTTCTTCTAGTGCTTCTCGGATCTTAACGTAGGGTGTATTCGCTGCTCGTCCTTCTTTGACCTCTCGCTCTAATTTTCTTCTATTGTACTCGGCTAGGTCTGACTCATATTTGATCCAAGCTTCCTTACGCTGCTTAGCGCGGTGTTGACGTCCTTGTTTTAATTTGTTCTTTCTCTCTCTGGCTTGCCTCTAACTCTCAGTCTCACCATCGTGCCCCTGGGTAAATAGTGATATGTTGGATTTGGATTTATCTGAAGACATGACATCGGGTGCTTCAGGGGGAACCAATGGTGATCGATGACAGTGAATCATGAATACTTCTCGAGCATGAGTTGTTTTGTAATCAGCGTTGGTTTTCGTACTATCAGAGTTGTTGATAACTTCAGTAGTGGCTTCAGGGTCACAGATCGAGTCTCCTTCTTGGTAGGGTAGAGCTGTTGTCGTTGTTGTGTCAACTAGCCGGGTACTGCTGTCCTCAGGAACAGAACCTGGCCAGTGGATGATGCAGTCTTGAGATGTTACGGTTAGTACGAGACCTTTCTAAGCTCCTGTCAGCGGTATTCCAAGCACTGGATTAAGAGATCTTTTGAGCTGTGCCCGATAAGACGTTGCCATGTTGTCAAGGCCGAACGAAAAGGGACCCGTCTTCTTTAGAGTACTCTGAGTGTACTCCGAGTTGTATTCTTGATAGGTTGATGTCGCGTTCCGGAGCCTTATTGGAAAAGAACTCGATTTTTCAAAAGAACTCGGATAGGACTCCATCTCGGAAGCGGAGCCTGAGTTTGAATCGGATGCGTGAAGCCACAAAATCTGAGTTGGATCGGACATCGCGAGCTGTGCGAATCTTTCAGCAAGTTGATCTGTCGTTGTCGCCGAAATGGAAAGGTCTTGATGATGATCCGAATCTTCGAGGAGACGGCCTTGGAGCTTGCCATCGTCGTCTGCCTTGCAGATCCATGAACCGAAGATGAAGGTTGATCCCGTCAAGAAGATCATGTTGACGAGGTCCGTCGAGCTCTCGGGTGCAAATTCGCTGAAAGCCCCTACGTGGCGTGCCAGCTGTCGATGTTTCACCACCGATAGCCTACCACGGGGGTCCCCGGGGCAGTATATTCGGACTTCAGCGTTTGCGGAACTCGACGGTTAACGTAAGGAACAGTCGATTTATCCTGGTTCGGATCCTCGATCTTTGATCGAGTAATAGCCCTATGTCCAGTCGGCGTTAGCCTTTGCGTTGGATTGATCGTAAAGTGTTGTGTTGTTAAAAGTCGCCCGTCCCTAGGAACCTTGCCCTCCTTTATATAGTTAGGAGGTCAAAATTCTAATAGGTTTATAATGAGAGTTTCTAGTAGGATTACAGAATAATACTTCTACTAAGATTACAGGGGAAGAATCCTACTTAGACTAGATCTTCTCCTTTCCTTGCGGGATATTCCGTGGGTCCCGTACCGACAGTACCTCAGTTCAGAAGCTGGATGGGATCATCCGATCCAGGTTTATCCACACGGCCACACCTCAGAAACTGGATGTTTCCGTTCAGAACTCGGGAAGCCATTGCTCTGTGCCTCTGGCCTGTGCCGACAGAGTGAGCTGAGGCCGACGGCGTGGAGTCCGGCCGGTCCGCCAGCAAAAGCACAAACGAAAAGCACGCGCAGGTTTTGCATCAGCGCACGCGCGTGGCCGCCTGATTTGCACGGCCAGCAGGCAAGCACGGACAAGCCGAACAAGCAACAAGTGCATGCGCAACAAGCGTACGATACGAACACAGATATTTCTCATGCGAACTTTTGGAAGGCCATGCAAGGCCCACCGTAAAGTGACCCGGAACCGACCCTCCGCTCCAACCGCCGCCGAGCAGCGCTGCGACTCAGCTCCCCGCGATCTTGCCTCCCCGCTATAAAATCTCCTTCCGCGGCCGCTTCCGCCGGGGAGCTTTCCACTTCACAGCCGATGACCCTACCAGAAACCGACCCGGTCCGGCTCGTGCGCGAGAACGTCCATCAAAAAGGCCGCCGGATCACACTGATCACAAGCCCCAAACTTTCCCAAACCAAGTTAGCTGCGGAGTGAGTGCTAAAGCGCTCTCTGCTGGACTCTGGTCGCAGCTGCAGCGTCCCCTCCCTTTTTGCCATCGAGCATCGTCACCTGTGCCGCCGGCGCGTAATTGCACCGGGGTCACTGCTTAAGAGGAAGAGCAGGAGAGGCAGGGGCGTTGGGAATCTCGTCGTGCGGTGCGGGACTGCGGGTGCCCATGGGCGTGCACGCCAGGTCGATGAGCTGGTACATGAGCCCGCCGGGGTCGCCGGCGCCGGGGAGCGCCGCCGAGGCGCAGCACGCGCTGAGCAGCAGCCCCGGGGGCAGCAGCGACGCCAGCTTCGACACCAACATGGTCATCATCCTCGCCGCGCTGCTGTTCGCGCTCCTCTTCGCGCTGGGCCTCAACTCGCTGGCGCGCTGCCTCATCCGCTGGGCGCGCCGCGCGCCGGCGGCGGCGGCGGGGGAGGCCGGCGGCGCGGGCGGGCTCAAGAAGCGCGCGCTCCGGAGCATCCCGGTCGAGGTGTACGGCGCGTGCGGCGCCGACGGGGCCGCGGCCGTCGCCGCCGACGTCTGCGCCATCTGCCTCGGCGAGTTCGCGGACGGCGAGAAGGTGCGCGTGCTGCCGCGCTGCGCCCACGGCTTCCACGTCCGCTGCGTCGACACCTGGCTCCTCTCGCACGACTCCTGCCCCACGTGCCGGGGCTCCGTGCTCGACGGCGCGAAGGCCGCCTCCTCCGCTCCCGCTCCCGCCGCCGGGGGCAGCCGGCGGCAGGGCAGCGACGCTGCTGCTGCTGCTGCCATCGCCATCGTCATCGGGTGACGTGGACGGGAGGGGCCCTCGTGCGTGCCCACTGGTGGTGGAGCCACACGGCGGGTATGCGAGAGCTTCGTTCCGTCGTCCGTGAGATATTTTGCTGTGAGAGGCCGACGAGTGGGCCTGGCTCTCTTTGTAGCTCCCTAGGTCGTAGTCTAGTCAAGATTGCAGCATGTCCTTCACGATATTTATCCCTTCGGTCTGTACTTGTGCTTGGCTTGCTCGTCCACGTCGCAGCCGGTCCTGTTTGTGTATACTGGGAGTGGATGACGGCGACGGGGTACGCCGCCATAGGCAGCCAGGCTTGCAATAATACAGTTTAGTTTGTAGTTTGCACATGCTCGATTTGGGCCTTGTTTAAATTCAGGATGTAGAGTTTTAGGTGCTACATCGGGTGTCATATGAATGTCGTTTGGGATGTTCGGATACTAATAAAAAAACAAATTACAGAATCCGTCGGTAATCCACGAGATGAATTTATTAAACATAATTAACCTATCATTAGCACACGTGTTACTGTAGCACCACGTTGTCAAATCATGGCCTAATTAGGTTTAAAAGATTCGCCTCGCAAATTAGTCGCAACTGTGCAATTAGTTATTTTTTAATCTGTATTTAATATTCTATGTATGTGTTAAACATTCGATGGGATATGGAGTAGACATTAGGGGAGTAACTAAACCAGGCCTTGGCACAATTTTGGAGCACCGAGTAGAACAGGGAGGACACCTATTTTGCAGGTCACTCGATTTTGAAAATTATTTTCCTTTCTTTTTTCATATTAGATACGTATTAGATTTTGGATATCATACCTACTGGAGTACTAGTATAGTAACCGAAATGATTTTGGCATGTCGAGACCGAAATGGTTCCATCAATCACACGGGCGGATCCAGTGGGTTGTCCGGGTATGGCAAAGCATACCCTAAGCCCAGCCCAACAAGAGACATACCCATCTGTAAAAAAACAAACCGTGTGAGCAGGACAGCACCCGTCTCCTCTCTGCGACTCCGTGTCGCACAGCGTAGGTGTGTTGTCCCCGCCCCCCCCCCCCCCCCGCCGCCGCCCGGCACAGCGGCACCCGGCCACCCCTGCCGGCTACAACACGGCGTTTGGAGGGAGCTGGAGGCGCCCTGCCCCGCTGTCCCCCATGGCCCCACCCCACTGACCAACTCCCTCTGTGCGCCGGCGGCCGGCGCATCCTCCGACGACTAGCGTTCCTTCCCTCCAGCTGAAGCAAACTAACAAATGTATCAGGTATGGGTATCAGTCTGAAGCAATTTCCCCCAAAATCTCTAACCCTAACTTCCATCTGTTTTAATTTATGTATTTAGTTGTTGTTCAATTTCTCCTTAAATTAGTTGATTAGTTAAACTTATACAATATGTGCTTGTGATTTGTGAACTATGAAGAGAGATGGGGACATTGTATCTATATTCCAGAAACATGCCGCAAAGAAACGTGCTTCTTCAACTCCTGTTCTGGAAGAGGAAGAGATAATAATTGAAGAAATTATTGATCCTTCTGTGGAACTAGCTGAAGACGTGACTGCTGCTGTAGAACCAACTCCTGTGCCTGTTGTGACTGATGTGTCCACCAACACCCCCACAGCCACCTTCAGGTTATGATGTTGATCGCCTTCCACATGATCCAAGTGAAAGGTTGCCCATTGCAAGTTATCATGCTAATGATCAAGATGCAGTTGGGAGAGCATACATTCTTAGAGGGCCATTTCAACCTTATGGTCATGAGTTTCCAAAAAGAAAAATTGGAGATAGAGATCGGAATTTCACATGTATATGGTTTGCCAAATATGATTGGGTAGAATATAGCATCAAGAAGGATTCTGTGTTTTGCTTTGTGTGCTACTTGTTCAAAAACATGAAATACAAGGGCAAAGGGACAGATGCATTTATTGTAGATGGATGGAGAAATTGGAATGTGGGAGATACTTCACTTTTGAAGCATATGAAGTCTAAGGCACACAAGGATGCTCAAGAGAAGTACATTGGCTTTATGAATCCTGATGCAGCAATTGATAATAAAATTGAGAAGTGGAGTGATGAAGAAATAAAGCATTATAAGATCAGATTGACTTATTCACTAAGATGTATAAAGTTTCTTTTGCATTAAGGGTTGGCTTTCTGTGGACATGATGAAAGTGAAGAGTCTAGCAACATAGGTAACTTTATAAAATTATTGAAATTTTTTGCAGCAAATAGTGAAGAAGCGAACAAGTTTGTGCTCAACAATGCTCTAGGTAATTGCTCATTAACTAGCCCAATGATCCAGAAGCAAATTATTTCATGTTTCGCCATAGAGATTAGAAAGAAAATAATTGAAGAGATTGGTGAAGATCGCTTTGCTCTCTTAGCTGATGAGTCTAGTGATGTGTCACATAAAGAACAACTAGCCCTATGCTTACGTTTTGTTGATAAATTGGGAAGACCATGTGAGCACTTTATTGGAGTAGTTCATGTAGATGATACTACCTCTTTATCACTTAAGGAAGCAATTGAAGCTGTACTTGTTAGTCATGGCTTGACTATAACTAGCATCCGCGGTCAAGGCTATGATGGGGCTAGCAATATGAAAGGAGATATTAAAGGGTTGAAAACATTGATCATGCAAGAGTCACCTTCTGCTTATTATGTCCATTGTTTTGCACATCAGCTCCAACTAGTTCTTGTTGCCATTGCATTTGAGTCATTTGATTTTGTGTTCAGTGCACACTTGTTGTTTGTTATTCTTGGATATACAAATGAATTATCTGAGTGTTTACAAAGGAGGGAGCAAGATATTATTCATGCAATCCAACTTATTAATGTGGCAAAAAACAGAATGCAACACTTGAGGTCTAATGGATGTCAGAGTTCCTGATATGGAGGCTAATTATGTGCCTTATGGAAGATCAAGAAGGTTTATCCAAGATTAAACAAATGATGATCACTTTAGAAGAGAGGTATACATTGGGGTTATTGATAAAATCAGTCATGAGCTTGACAATCGGTTTGATGAGGTTAATATGGAGTTGCTTTCTTGTATGTCTGCCCTCAACCCTTTCAATTCATTTGCATCATTTGATGCATAGAAGGTACGTCAACTTGCTGAATTCTATCCTAAGGACATATTTGGCTCCGAATTGCTAAGGCTTGAATTGCAACTTGATACCTATATTGATGTCATGAGACAAGATGATAGATTTAGTGGTTTAGAAAACCTTGTTGACCTCTCAGTTAAGCTAGTGGAAACAAATAGGCACAAAGTTTATGATTTGGTTTATTTGCTTATCAAATTGGTATTGCTTCTACCGGTGGCGACAGCAAGTGTTGAGAGGGCATTTTTTGGAATGGATTTTGTCAAAACCAAGCGGAGAAACAAGACGACTGATAGTCTCTTGGATGATTGCCTTGTCACGTTCATTGAGAGAGACATTTTGGATGAAGTAGATGAAGACGACGTAATTAAGACTTTCATGTCCATTAGAAAGCGTAGGCCCAAAAAGTAGTGTTGTAATCTTATTTGGTCAAGTTTCTATCATGCATATTCTAAACAATTAGTGTGCTATTTGAACTATTTGTATCTTCATTTTAGACTTATTATGCTATTTAATAGTTGTGTATCGAATTATGAGGTAATTTTTATGATACTCTACCGAATTGTATAATGAATTTTACCGGTTTACATATAAAAATTTTGGTTCGACGTACCCTACACAAAAATCCTAGCTCCGCCACTGATCAATCATGTGCTCTCAAATTCTCCACGGGATTGAGGTGCTGTCATGATAATAACGCTAAGGGTAACGACCGAGACCGACAGCGATATTGCCTTGAAATAAATTGACGGCTTGGCGCCAACTTGATCGATTATTCGCGCTAACAAGTGTTGTACAACAACAATCGGTCATCAAATCATATCGTAACAGCTGGCCAGAAAATAGTATGCATGAAACGACAGCTCTGAAGGTGTTGCCAAACTTGCTGCAGTGTCAGGTTAAGGTTTAGCTTGAACTTATCAGTCATGGAACAATATTTTCTCTCACAATAAATTAGCTTCAACTGGCTTATCAGTCGCAGAAACCATCAGCCGAATAACATCGTCTCTGCACATGTCGACGTGCAATGCAAGCCACACCGGTAGTCTGTTACGCAGCGGAGGAGCTCAGACGGAACAAACAGAGAGTAGTCCATGCACATTGATGATTGATCTATATATAAACACCCATAAAACTACTGTTTACTCATGAAGATTAAGTTAGGTAAGACGGCTATGGCCTAGCTTGACCTCAACTAAGCTCCACTCCTGCTGCTATGTAGTCTCTACCATTTACTAGGTTACCGCTTGTGCCATTACAATTCATAAGAATATGATATATTCTATTTTCTACATCACGGGCTACTTGGACGCATATATAGATCGGTGCATTTACGTATGGACAAAAATGCTCCTGTTACTATCCCTCTCTTCAATCGCTCACACATAGGTTCCACTTGCGTCCCCTTCCTCACTCCCAACCCCAATCCTCCACTCCTGATATGCCATGCCGGCCACCGCCATTCCATCGTCTGCCTCGACGTCTGTGTGCTCACCCCGACGATGGTGCAATTGGATCGGCATGGCCGCTTGCCCCGTGTCGATGCAGCTGCCGCTTGCCCGGTGCAACCACCATCGAAGCCCATGCACAATGTGCAGCCACTGCGCTAGATTTCTAGTTATCATATCTCTAGCCCCAGGAGCCTCAAGTGTTCGACGATGACGAGAAGGTGAAGCCGCCCTTTGAAGTTCGCATATGTTCGATCAAGTCCGAGCGTCACGAGTGTTGCGTCGATGAGGATGATAACTCTACTTCTATTCGTGTCGGCAAGCTCTACGCGGTGGCGTGGCTGGCTCAGCACGGCCGCCCATGCGCTCTCTCAGCGTGACTAGCCCGGCAGGGCTGCCCGCTTACCCACGCGCTCTTCCCGTGGCGGCAGGGCTGTGGCCCGATGCGGCCACCTGCCCACTCACTCCCCCAGCTGGCTCGGCATGGTGTCCAACGCGCTCGGCGGGAGAAGGCGAGAAAGAGATTCTACATGGGTCTAACGAGTGGCCTCATATGTCAGCGAGAAGGAGAGACAAATAGAGAAGAGATATTTTTCATCCGTACGAAAATATAGAGTTGTTCGTAGATTTGGGCTAAAGACACGGAGAACATATAAAATGACATATTTTCAAGTTGTATAAAAAAGTTAGTATAACGGAAATTTTGTGGTGCAGACATCAGGTCGTTCAGACACCGCGCTTCCTGGCCTACGCGCTACCAGCCCAACAGGCCTGCTGCCCTCTACCTTCCTTCACGCTTCTAAAAAAGACAACGACATTTCTCAACTTGCACAGTCGCCACGACGTTTCCCACCGATCGCCCGCCGCTCGCCTTCTCTAGTGCAATTGCCGCTCGCCGCGTCTTTCTCCAGCGCGGGGCACCTCGCTGCGGGCATGACACCCGCCCGCCGCGACCGTCTCTGGCACGGGGGCGCCTCGTCGCGTGAGGTCATACCCGCCCGACCGCCGTTGCCACCTCCACTGCGGGTGCCACTCACCGGGGGGGCGCACAGCCGCCTGCCCACTACTATTCTCCTTCTCCACCGCGACCTAGCGCCGGATCTCGCTGTGCAGGCTCCGCCCGCCCCCTTGCTAGGTTTTGCTGAAAGCGTACGTTGCAAGAGTAGTGTTTCAAATATTTCAGAAGTATGTTGCAAGTGTTGTATATCAATGTTGCAAAAGTAGATCGGATGTTTCACTGCTACAATGGCTATACACATATTTTCAAGTATATGTTCCAAATATTTCATCTGCCTAAACGTATGTTGCAACTGTTTATCTAGATGTTGCATATACATGCATGTTGCAAGCATATGTTTCAAGTGTTTTAGGTGTTTCAACGTACGTTGCAAGTGTTTTATCTGAATGTTGCATATATTTGCAGTGGTTTTCAAGTGTTTTCAGACGTTTTTACAAGTGTTTAAGAAGCTTGTTTCAAGTGTGGACAACGTTTGGGGCGACATTCGGGGCGGCACAGGTCCGCTGCTGGGGTGCTCGCTCGCTCGTTGTGCGGGCACCGTAAGAAGGCTAGCGCCCCAGATCGGATGTCTAAGTGCTTGCTAGTCCGTTAGTATAACGAATTTCTATATGTATTTTTCTAGGTGTATGATGGTTGGAGGTTCTCGACGTGGGACATTTTTCTGGGGAGACTGGGCCCTATTCACTTTGCTGAGGAGACTAGCTGAAAAATACTGTTAGACGAGAAATAGTGAGGATCGTCCATTTGTAATCACATTGGGTCTAATTAACCCAGTATTTTTATTTCAGACAAGTCTGCTGAATCTCCCGGCCGTGAGCCCGTTACCTTGGTGTACCTACCTGCTGCAACCCTCCCTGCCTTGCTTTCTTCGGTTCTTCCAACCCCCGGCGTGCGCTCTCTCCTCTCTCTTGGCGACGACTCGGCGCCCGGCGCTGCCGCCCCACGCCAGGTGCCCAGGTCTTCTTGGGGCCCTTCGCCGGCGACGAGCACCACCAGGTACGTCCGCCCCTTGTCTTCCCTTCCAGCTGTGCGAAACCGAGCACCCAAACCCTAACTTACTATTCGTGCTCGGATCTGATCTGATTACAAGCGCATATGCATGTATTATGCCTACTAACTTCAATTCTTTTGCAAAATTATCGGTTGTACATGCGTACACCCATGTCGTTTACTGGATCCGCCCCTGGGCTTCTATGGCAGCTGAAAGATGGCGAGGATACCGTCTCTGAAGAGCCTCAATGCGTTTCCACATGCGGAGGAGCACTTGTTGAAGAAGACTTACTCTGGCGCTGTTGGTATGATCTATGGGGACCCTATTGTTCTGTAATTGTTGCAAATGATTGCTTAAGTATATGGTTTCGAGGCTGGCCTTTAATGTGCACATCATCGATATCTTGGCAGTGACAATTCTTGGGCTACTTATAATGTTTACACTGTTCGTGCATGAGCTGCAGTTTTATCTTACCACCTACAACGTGCATCAGGTATGATTGGTCACAGCTTATATTTTTCATGTTCGACTGCTATATGCAACTTTTCAATGTAATATTCACAGAGACTTTGTTCTCCCCTTCAAATATCTTTTAGTTTTTTTCCCCGAGGCACAGTGAATATGCCTGTAGAAAATAGGGCCTTATCCAAAGTAAATGCTTCCATTTCTATTTCGAGATAATTCTGGTTGGCATGTGGGGGCTGAGTTCAAGCATCATCCAGCAACCTGATCAAAGAATTATTTTGATGGGAATTCATTTATTTGATATGAAACATTACTATAAATCAATTTCGTTGTTCAACTATGTTTTCTGATGTTGTAGTTTCTGTTAATTAGCATTGATGAGATTATGGCAAAGTCATTTTCTTTTCATTGAGCTTATCCTTCCCAACATCTGTATTATGAACCCTTCGCCAGTTGATACTGTCTGCAGTTATCATTGATGAGATTATGGCGAAGTCATTTTCTTTTCATTGAGCTTATCCTTCCCAACACCTGTATCATGAACCCTTCACCAGTTGATACTGTCTGCAGATGTCTGTAGATCTGAAACGAGGAGAAACTCTGCCAATTCATATCAATATGTCATTTCCTTCTTTGCCATGTGAAGGTCAGTTATTAACTCCAGTAATTCACCAATTAGTATTTTGTGACGAGTCTTTCATTATTTTTGATATATCTGTCTCTGTGTCTTGATTGTTTAGTATTGAGTGTGGATGCAATTGACATGTCTGGGAAACATGAAGTTGATTTACATACAAATATTTGGAAGGTAACATCTCTTGAAAAAAATTCATCCCTTCCTGCGTGTGTATTTTTTTAAAAAAAAATAATACAGTAGCTGGACTAATGAAGAAACATTGCATCAGCAGGTAGAAGTTGGCAACCAATAGATTATGATGGCAAGTTGTTTTTTATATGTTAATGTACAAATGCTGAGGATATGTACTTTTACAAGCTTTGATTTGTGTCTTTGGTGCAGTGTAGACAATACTCTTCATATGTATTTCCACGTTAATAGGTTTCCCAATCCCACCAAAAATTGTATTATGTTTTGTAAAAAATGTTCTAGTGCCTTCCTCTAATGTCTAATACTTTTTCTCTTACTTTATATTTGCGTAATACAGCTTCGCTTGGATAAGTATGGCCATATCATCGGTACAGAGTACTTGTCTGACCTAGTTGAAAAGGAGCATGGGGCACATCATGATCATGGTATACACTTCTTCCTGCAAGGACCAAAAAAAGCATAGAATAGTGATAATTACCATATGAATTTTTTTTTATCTGCAGCATGTATGTCCTTTTCTTATTTTACCCAACTAGCAAACATACGTGTGCATAGCAACGGGTACAGCTTGTTACGTAGTCACATGGGCAATTTAAGGCTTGGAGATTTATTCAATGATTATGTCATCTGTTGCAATTCGTCTTGGAATTGGACTTCGTACCGTTGCTGGACATGTGCTGTTGTAACTCGTATCAGCACGAATGGTGAGTCCAGGTCACATATGGGACAGGGAGGGGCGTGAGGGCATTGTGGGAAGTAAAAAAAGACAGTTGGAAGAGTTTCTTCTGTCTTTAATATTAGCTATAGATATAAATAGATGTAGGAAAAGTGCAGCTGCAACTTAAGTATATTTTTCTGCTGTAAATATGTTCAGTTGGCATGTGGTGTTGTTGGTTACCCTGGCGATTCAGGCTTCAACCCAGTGCCTACCTCCATAGAAGCTGGAAGTCCTAGCTGTTTACTCTTCCAAAACAGAAAAAAACTGGCACTGGTAATCTATAACTGACAGAGAAGCGCATGTTCTCAGTCTTGATTGTCATGGGAAAACCTGTATGCAATAACAATGACTAAATTGTTGGACCAAAGATATTTCTATTGGAATCTCATATGATGGTTGGACATGAACAGACCATGGGCAAGAGCATCATGATGAACAAAAGAAGCATGAACAAACCTTCAACGAAGAAGCAGAGAAAATGATCAAGAGTGTCAAACAAGCACTGGGAAATGGTGAAGGGTGTCGAGTATGTTATTCATATACTGGTTCTTATTTAATTTACAGAATGGTGTTACAGGCATTGCTAATAAAACTGTGCCCACAATTTTCACAGGTCTATGGGATGTTGGATGTGCAGAGGGTGGCTGGTAACTTCCATATCTCAGTGCATGGTTTGAACATCTTTGTTGCTGAAAAGGTCAGTAATCCAAAATTCCAGATACTTACAGTTATTCTACCCTTTGTACATTTTGATTATGAAGTATGTGTACTTTCTTTACATAAAGTCCAAGCTGCTAAAAAACTTAATTATAATATTAGTGATTTTGTGCTATAGAAAAACACTAAATTCTCTTAAAGAACACTAAATTTAAATGAGAGTAAAAAGGAGAGAGAAAAATAACAAGTGAACTACCACAACCTGCCATTGGAACAAAAGATATTTGATCCCTTGAACATCGTCTTATTCTGACCATCACATGGTATTGAAATAACCATGATTTCTTCTGAGGCTCTTCCGTTGGCATTGTACTTTTTCCAGTCTTTCCACTGATATGAAAACAACATGAAGTATCTTTGTTCTTTTCTTCTTTGGGCATATGTTACTTCACAGCTATTTTTACGAATTAGAATCATTTTTCCCTGCAAGGTCTGTCAGTTTTATGGATATAAATAGTTTCATCTGCATTAAAAACATCATATTTTTTGTTGATTGTGGTGTTTTTATTTAGAGTAAAGTGCACCAGCGGTCCCTAAACTTGTACCGCTGTGTCATCCCAGTCCTTAAACTCGCAAATCGACCGTTTAGGTCCTCAAACTTGTTCATCTGTGTCATCTCGGTCCCTAAACTTGTTCGCCTGTGTCATCCCGGTCCATAACCTTGCAAATCATCCGTTTAGGTCCTCAAACTTGTTCAGTTGTGTCATCCCGGTCCCTAAACTTGGTTTTGAGTCTCATTTGGGTCAAAACAGGGTGATCTAACAACTTTATATCAAAAATAATTCATAACTTTTTCATATGAACTCGAATGAAGACAAACTTTATATCAAAATTGTAGCCCTCAATGCGATCTATGACTTTGTAGTTGAAAAGTTTTTGAATTAAAACTGTTTAGGGTCCCAAAATATTATTGTATGTTTATAGATTTTGAAATTTGAAATTAAATTTTGGGACACTAAATGATTTCAAACAAAAACTTATCACCCTACAAAGTCGTAGATCGCGTCGAGGGCTACAATTTTGACATAAAGTTTGTCTTCATTTGAGTTCATATGAAAAAGTTATAAATTATTTTTTGATATAAAGTTGTTAGATCACCATGTTTTGACCCAGATGAGACTCAAAACCAAGTTTAGGGACCGGGATGACACAACTGAACAAGTTTGAGGACCTAAACGAGTGATTTGCAAGTTAGGGACCGGGATGACACAGTCGAACAAGTTTAGGGACCGAGATGACATAGATGAACAAGTTTGAGGACCTAAACAGTCGATTTGCGAGTTTAGGGATCGGGATGACACATCGGTACAAGTTTAGGGACCGCTGGTGCACTTTACTCTTTTATTTATGTAAACAGGCAGACTTGCTTTCTTGCCTTACCCCTTAACAGAGGGCTCCTGTGCAATCTTGTACTTCAATTGGCATTAGCGATACATTTTTCAACTGGTTATTCAATATAGTTTACCAATATGTACCTTTTTTATGCAGATTTTTGAAGGGTCAAGCCATGTGAACGTCAGTCATGTTATCCACGAGCTGTCATTTGGCCCAAAGTATCCAGGAATTCATAACCCACTGGATGAGACTTCAAGAATACTTCATGACACAAGTGGAAGCTTCAAATACTATATCAAGGTGAGTTGCCATTCATCTAGCCTTTGTAATCTAGCATTTGCATGAAAAAGCTTCCAAGTCTCAACATTTAGGGAATATAGCAAATAAAGCCTGAAGGGAATTAGGTAGTTTCACAAACGTTCACATCTAGATTAAGATATGAACTCATCAATGGGGGCAAAAGGAAAATTGATATTTCCGATCTCCAACGAGCTAATGTTTGTTGAGTTGATTTGATCAAGTACACCACAACATCTGTAGAGTGGATACTTACTAGTTCATTTTACTATGCAATTTGTAATAGCTTGTGAGAAAGCTCTACTTTTTGTCCAATTGATATACAGGTTGTTCCGACTGAGTACAAATATCTATCAAAGAAAGTATTGCCAACAAATCAGTTTTCTGTCACAGAGTATTTTCTTCCCATTCGCCCAACTGAAAGGGCCTGGCCAGGTAACTACCCCCCTCCCTTCCTTGTCGAGCATGGTATCTTCATCTATTCTCAAAACTAAACTATTTTTTTTTTCATGTAGCGGTTTACTTCCTGTATGATCTCTCACCAATTACAGTCACCATCAAAGAGGAAAGAAGGAACTTCCTTCATTTTATAACTCGTCTATGTGCAGTTCTTGGTGGCACATTTGCCATGACAGGTTAGCTTGCACCCAATAATTTTCTGGTCTATCTTTGTGCATTTTGCATTTTTTTTACTCAGTTTCACTGACAGCATCAGTTGCATTGGATGCAAGGTGGTACTGACAGCAGAACTTAGAAAATAAATCCATTGTTTAATTAACTAATTGTTACAAACTCTTACCGTTATCTGTTATACAGGAATGCTTGACCGATGGATGTACCGGCTTATCGAGTCAGTCACCAACTCAAAGACCAGAAGTGTACTGCGGTAATTGCGCAATTCATGATAGACGAAGAACAGCTGGTACCGTGGCTAATGAAGCCAATAGATCTTTGCCCCAAGCTAACTTGTGAAGCCATGTTGATTTGCATGTTTTATTTTCTCCGTGCATGGCTAACTTATAATACGTCGTTGCTTTTTTTTTTTATCATCAATCATGTTAGATTGACACCAAGTCCACGGACTACAGTTTGTCATCAACTGACATCTATCGACTATCGTGGAACTAAACCATTGAAGACAAGTGATTTGGGAAGGAAAAAAAACTTGTGATGAGGAATATGTATGCAAGAAAAACATGGCTCCAGAATAGTTTTTACTGTGAAAATCAATACAAATATTTAGCTTCAGTGTGCTCTGTGAAAGCGACCGCATGCTTCATTTGCGGGACGAATTTCATCGCGTGCGTTGCGAGCTGCATACGAGAGGTTGGTGGGTGAGGTTTGTCCCAACAAATTGGGTGATAAAAATTATGTAAAAGTTTAGCTTTCCCAGAATGACAGAACAGCACATCTGGAGGATACAGTATCTGAATGTAATCTTTTCAAAGCCGGATAGCTGCACTTGCGCACATGTGAAAGTGCTTAGTATTATCGTCGCCGATAACATATCAGTAGTTAGTTTAGAGGTATTCAAGCTAAGGGAACTTTTTAACAAGAGTGCGGAGATTTCTCCAAAGAGAGAGAAGGTCCTAATCTTCTGGCTGGTACCGGATCGATTCTTTTCCCAGACGCGCGCTTCACTCCGTGCCCTTTGCTCGTCCCTACTTATCATGCGCTCACTCGGCGGTCCACGCCCGTGGGGATAGCTGGCGCCCTTCCCACACGCAACACCAAATTTACTTTTCAAACATCCAGATATAACAATTGCAACATACGTTTGAACTCTGAAGACACATGAAATATTTAAAACATGCGTCTGAAACACTTGAAAAAAAACACACTTGAAAATCATTGCTAACAAACGCAACATGTAGATAAAACACTTACAACGTATGTGTGAAACATATGCAGCTTCGAGATAAACACACATGCAACATACGTCTGAAAAAACAGATGAAACGTTGGGGGCAGACGCTTGCAACATACGTGTAGAACCATTGTAACATATGCAATATCCCGATCTATTTTGCAACATCCATATCTACTTTTGCTATATTTGTGTGAAACACTTGCAACATACCCCTAAAATAACTGAAACATTTGAATTGTACACTTGCAACATGCATCGTATCTCGGTGCGCCCTCTTCCACCGTCTGCATCAGGGCGCCGGTGCGCCGTAGCCGTAGCAAAAGACAAGGCCGGAGGGCTTCCATGCCAGGCCCAACGCTTCTCCTTGCGCTGGCGGCGTCTGTCGGCATCGTCAAGCGAGGCGGGCAGCGAAGCAGGAGCAGGGGGTGTAGAACAGGAGCAGCAGGGCAGGCGTGCGAAGCCAGAGCAGTGTCGAGAACAGCGTCAAGAGCGCGCGGGGTGGGAAACGCCGCGGCGGATGCGGCCGATGTGAATGGGGAAACGGTTCCAACGGGGAGTGAAGAACATATCAAACAATCGGAGGAGGCTTCGAAGATAGTTGGGCCGTTCATATCGTCGTGGCCCATGGCAACGGGGGCGCCCGGACGTGCGGACCCGGCATTTCCGAGATTCCATTGTTTATTTGCGGCAAAATATTGATTACAACGGTGCCCAGCCCAAAATAAGGTTTGCTATCTAATAAATAAATCCTTATATTAGACTCCCACGGCCCTCTCTTGCTAGATCAGCCAATTGAGGCTTCAAGTCCATGGGCCGGCCCAATGGCCGACTTATCTTGTTCTTGTGATCATAGCAGAAGCTTAGCTCGCCTGTTCTAGTCTGTACTACAGCAGCAGTCAACCACGGACTCGTTGATGGTCCACTGAGTTTCAGTGAAGCTGAAACGTAAACCCGATCTTGATCAACCCTAGTCCCATCGCGCCAAAACTGTTGAACGGTTGGCTATTCTATCGTGGAAGAGTTTGGGTTCCAGCTTGAGATGCGCCGTTACTGATGATATTCCATATTTCGTTGGTCCTCGTCCGCTCAGTCAATCTTCCAGTTCTCGGTTCTCCTGCGAAGAAGGGAATACGGTTAGATTAGGCCCCATACCATTCTTCCTTCCATTCAGAATCTGGAATCCATCGCATGCATGCATGTGTCGAGTCTTGAGGCTTCAGAGTTCAGAGTGACCAAACAATTATGCAGAACAGCAGAAACGCAAAGGGAACGCGATGACTTCAGTAGCTAGTATCCCTTGTTCTAAAGCAGCTTGATTAAGTAGTCATCGTTCACACGGCTGATTCGCAGGCTGCGTACGTGTAAATCGTTTGCTATTTGGGACGCATCAACGCCAAGCAGCGACCCTAATCGACGATGCTTTGCAAGCAGCAGTATCGTGTGAAAGGAGGGGACTGGTGTACGCTTGTCCCTTACGGCCGCCGTACCAAACAGGCAAACACAGGTCCAGAGACTATGATATATTAAACAGTGAGAGGATTAATCAGGGGATTGAGCCGATTTCGTTTCAAACTTGGCATCGATGGATGCATGGATCGGGTTATTCTGGCCGCCAGTCAGCAAGTCGAGCCTGTTGACCCCAAGGACTAGGATTTGGACCTTGGAGCGCGGTTTCGAATTCGTGTTTATCTTCACCTTACCTTTTATAGAGTATCACGCTATTAGGAAAACACACGCGTCGCAATTCGCAAACATTGAACGTGGCGCAAGGACCGGACCCGTCAGAGTTGCATACAATACAGATGATTCTGAACCTGGGCAGTCTACCCTGTGTCGTCGGTCATCAGAAAGCCATGGCCGTGAAACTCACCACCTGCCAGTTCCTGAAAGGATGCAAAATGGATTACTGCTGCTGCCATTGGTCTACTATATACTACAGTACGGCTACATGTCAAAGAACGCCGCCACGAACGAGAGAAATCAGAGGTACTACGTGATATACCACTGCGTAGACCAAAGAAGCCACGGACAGTGACCCTCTAGGGATACTGCTGGACTACCAGGAGAAGAATACCAGTGGCTGGCGCCCTGCCGCTGCTACCGCTCCAGTTTGCTTCGCTGAAAAATAAGCCGAAACACTGTTCTAACTAATTTGTTGTGAGAAAAAAATACTGACTGAAAAACAGACTAAAATGTATAGATTATAAGACATGCGAATAGGAATCTCTGGTCCCGCTGCATGCCGATCGATGCCAGCACCACCATACCAGCACGGACGTGAGCAGAGAGCGACCCGTGGAACGCGGCGGGAAACTTGGGCTGTGTTTAGTTAGCGAATTTTGGGAATTTGGTTATTGTAGCACTCTCGTTTTTATTTGGCAATTATTGTTTAATTATAGACTAATTAGGCTCAAAATGTTCGTCTCGCAATTTTCCACCAAACTGTGTAATTAGTTTTTTTTCATCTACATTTAATGCTCCATATACGTATCGTAAGATTCGATGTGATAGCTACTGTAGCAATTTTTGGGAATTTGATTGGGAACTAAACCAGGCCTTGATGGTCACACTCCCGAAAATTAACGCTCGTCCTTGCTCCGATCGCCTGCCACCAGCGACGAATCCAACGAGACGCGCGCGCGCTCGCGGCGGCGATCAGAAAAGGACCCGGAAACCGCTGCCCACCAGGCGAAGGAGGCGAGCCATTGCGTTGCTTCCGTCTGATCCGCTGCGTGCGACGTCCGGGCGCAAGGAATTGCATGACTGTACAGTAAATTGTTGCTACTGTGTGCTTCATTCAGTATAGGTCATGCAGACATTCTAATGTCTGGCAGTGTCTGCTGCAGTGCGCATAGAGACAAACGTAATAAGGGCACATACGTAATTTCTCGGTTCCACTGGTTCTGTGAAGGTCTTGTTTAGTTGTATGAAATTTGGGAATTTGGCAATTAGTATTCAATCATGGTCTAATTAGGCTCAAAATATTCGTCTCGCGATTTTCAACTAAACTGTGTAATTAGTTTTTTTTCGTCTACATTTAATGCTCCATGTACGTATTGCAAAATTCGATGTGATAGCTACTGTAGCACTTTTTTTTGAAAATTTTTTGAAACTACACAAGACCGAAGTTAGGATTGCATTCTTATCCGCACGGAGGGACCAGGCAGCAGCGCAGCAGTCTAGTCTCAAGAACAGTGGACGTTCTTTTGGAAACTAGCGTACTGCAGTGCTCTCTCCATCAACAAAAATATACATTTTCATTTTTTTATGAATCAAATAATGAAATAATGTCGTGCAAGTAAAGAGGAGGTAAGTAGGTAACCGATCGCACGGCCTCCATGGATGCATGTGTTCTCCAGCATTGGACGCGCCCAACCCAGGCCATGTTTAGATTGATGAATAGTAACACTTTCGTCTTATTTGGTAAATAGATCAACTAAGCTCAAAAGATTCATCTCGTGATTTTCAACTAAACTGTGTAATTAGTTATTTTTTTTACCTACATTTAATGCTCCATACAAACGGCTAAAAATTGATGTGATGAAGAGAGAGTGAAAAAACTTAAGAATTTGGAGGTGATCTAAACAAGGCCCCAGATGCGTCACGGTGCTCAGTGCGTGCGCTCCTTCCTCGCCACGCCAAGCCTCGAGATCCGTGCGGGACCTGGAAGTCACGGATGATTGCCCAATCATGCCGCCCCCGCCAGGCAGCCCCATCAATGCTCGCGCGCGTGGTCCTCCTCGAGCTTTACTCCCGACCGACCGGTGGGGGCCGCGGCGGGGCGGGGCGCGGCGCTAGGCCGATCACGACCATCGGTCGTCGTCCGAACGGGCTGGATGCGGTCAAAACGCTTCGTCCCGATCGCCCCTTCCCTTTTTGACTCCAACTACGCCCTTGGAACACAAGAAACTCGTCGTCTGATTTTTTTCCCCGTCTTTGACCGGCCTGTCAACATCCGCGTGGGCCCCGCTGCCACCTCGACACATCTATGACCTGACCATGGAGGAGGAGTAGGAGTACTAGTAGCGTGGCAGTACAGCTGTAGTATATAGTACGGCCCTTCCAATAGGATATTCCCTTCAATACCCAAGCGCTCTCTCTCTCTTTGACTGATTTTTTTTATTTATTTAAGAGGAGGGCCTTCCGCATGTGCTGCGCATTTGCATCCCGGTCCTCGGATAATACTTTTCCTTCGTTTCGCCGATGATGCACATGCACTACACTTGGACTTTGTTCTCAGAACCGCTTTGTGGAAAATTCTACTCTGAAAACCAGTAGTACGTTTTTCCTTGCAGAATTTTCTGCTGAAACCGGACCCGTTCAGCTTATCCCATATTCGTTCGGTTTCTTTTTTTAGTCAGAATAGTATTTTTTTTACAATAATTCAGCCAGAACAATGTTTTTTAGCTAGTTTCAGCTAAAATTCAGCTAGCCGAACGGGCCCTTCTGTCCCTCGTAGCTCTGTCAAAGCCGAAATTTAAATTTGCACTAGATTTGACAGCTGAGTCAGTCTGACCTACAAATTCCATTCAGGTTTTGTCAATATTTTTTTTTTAAAAAAAAGGTCACCAGGGATGAACTATCCCACCTGAATTTCATTACCACATATTTCTGCAAAAGTCGATGATGGTAGTTACGGCGTTGGGTCAAAACCCGGAGTTACAAAGCAAGAATGTGAGAAAGAGAACAACAACCACACCACATACAAACGAAAACAACCAGCACCAACGGCCAAGAGGGGAAGCAACTAAACTATAACTTCCATGACAGAGACATGTCGATGATCGCCGAACAATGCACCACTCATAGGCCGAAGTCCAAAGAACTCTATTCCACGGGCGACTGCAAGGCATTGAGTCAAGATGACAGTCGACAACTGTGATGTGCGTCTTCTATGGAGTTCACTCGGGATCCAACTGCCTTCCACCTACGGCCCTGGAGAGGAGGAAGCTTCAAGGGTTGGAGGACCGATGATTGGAGAACGAGGAGATCCAAGAGAGGGGACCATGGTCCCGTTAACCTAGCATATGGTGAGAAGATACAATCAAGGAACCGAAGGAAATCAGAGCAAGGACTCTGGTAGCAGATACCATCGAACAACCAGCTCTTGTCAATATTTGGTACTCCATCTTGTTTAATTTAGCTTAAATCGTACGCATGGTTAGATCATTAGGCGCCAAAAAAATCTTGTTTAGGGCCTCTTTGGCAGGACTTCGGCGGCTCTGGCTCCGGCCTGTCGGCCGTCCAGCGGCCGACACTCGGTTACTGTTTATCAGAGCCGTTTTTCTCTCTCTTCCTTTCCTCTCTCACTGACACAACCGGAGCCGGAGAAGCTCGTTTTTCTGGCTCCGTGGCTCTGGCTCTTGTAGGCACCTGTCGGCCGCCCAGCGGCCGACAGCCGGCCACAGTGCAGAAGCCGGAGCCAGCGAAAGTCCGACCAAACGGGGCCTTAGTAAGCTGCACTGCAGACTGCCAGTACTGCAAATAACCTCAAGGCAGCTGGTCAAACCTATGCTCAGCGCAATTCTTAATCAGTTCACGTCAATGTCGGACTGGCGCCATTCGAACACAGATCGGTAAGAGCAGACATCTCATGCTGTTCTAGCGCTTTGAGCGCAATTTTTATGCCCGCTAAGGCCCAGGCCACCATGCATATTAGTTTCTAGAAACGACAGTTGTGTGTTCCAAGCAGGTTTGGATCCTTCCGTTCAATTCAACAAGAGAGGAATAGCGGCGCAGCAATGACGTCAACAAGAGATGCCTGCACGCGATCCTTTTCATAGACGGCCAAGTAATCTCCTGTGCTTCATTCCACGTCAATATATAGTACATTTTGTCTTTATTATTATTATTCACTTAAAGAAGAAGAACAAGGTGTTGTAAGATTATAGAGCGACAGGAACAATCAATATTCTTATTTGAAAGAGGGAGTATTATTATTTTTCTCCTATATAGAACAGAGAAGAGGTGATTGAGCTAGCTAAGATTGCAGGCGGGGCGGGCTCTTAATGTTAACCCGCACGCTCGCCCTGTAAAAATTCTCTTCATGGCTATTGCGGCTCAGCTGCAATTTCTTTGTGGCCCAGTATCCTTTAACCCGCGAAGCCCGTTGGGCAAGAGACAGAGGTTGCATGAACACGCAAGAACCCGCGACAATTGCATCTCCCGATCCCTATCGCAGTCGCCGTCACGGTAGCGTGGCGTCGGGCATCGTCCTCCTCCGCTCGCCATCTGCCCGTTCTACAACTCTCGTCCTGGCCCTCGACGCAGATGGGAACGCCGATTGCGGCCATGGCAGGGACGACTACGTGGAGCGCGACGAGTTCAGCTTCGGGAACAGGGGCGTGATGGACTGGGACGCGGAGGAAGGGGATGAGAAGGCCGCGGCGGTGGCGGGCGGGTACGCCAACGCAGTGGCCACACCGATGGCGATGCCGTCGATGAGCGTGATGTCTCGTCTCATCCTGATCATGGTGTGGCGCAAGCCCATCCGCAACCCAAACACCTACTCCGGCCTCATAGGTGTCATCTGGTCGCTTGTCTGCTTCAAGTCTGTACAGCAACCACCAACCGATACGGCATGCATGCATCGGTCGGCGGAGTAGAGTAGCGGGTGATCCGACGAGGCAGCCGGTTGATAGCTTCGCTGTTGGATCTGTTGGTGTCCTGCAGGTAGAACTTTGAGATGCTGGCCATCATCCTGCAATCCATCTCCATCTTGTCGGACGTGGGGCTCGGAATGGCCATGTTCAGTCTCGGGCGTGGCTCCCATTCCAGCTCTTGTTTTTGTCATCATAAGTTCATGCGTGTAGATACATTGTACGTGTACATACACTGTAGTGTAGCGGGTCTCGCGGGTTTTGCAACCAAGTGCGTTATGTCCGTGGAAAACTTGTCCGCGAACTCTAGCGCATAGTGGCTGACCGTAAACCCGCTAATAAAGTTTGCGACAAGCAATGCGGGTTAGCAGCCGACCGCGAACGAGCCCGCCTGCAAGGCTAGAGCTAGCGCCTAGCGCTGACTCGTCAACACCTTCGTTCGAAGCCGTACCGCTGCCAACTTTCGAGCCAAAATGACACTCTTCACGGCACCGAGGTAGTGATATCTTAGTAGGAAGGGAAATAAGATTGTAAGAGAGGAACATCGATACCTACTACGTTCCCAAATAAAGAAGACAACTACAAGGCCAACTGTTCTTTGACGAGCAAAGAAGCACCACTTTTCCCAATGAGAAAATTAAACGTCCAAAAAAATATTTACTTCTGGTTGGATAACATTATTTTTTAGAAAAGAATTATTACATGTAGATATAGGATTTTTTAGGGAAAGTGTAGTATCACATGTATGTGAGATACTACACATCGCTTGGATTGTACATGGACTTAGAGAATCGAAAATCCTCTATTATCTAGGTTATTTTGGAATATAGTATTTTCAAGATCTATGTGTCAGATTTTCATAATTTACAGTATACACTAACATATTTGGATGGGAAGAGAGATTCTTGTAACCTGCGCCAATCCAAACAGGGCTTAGGTTACACAAAAGGAAAAATAGTATTTGGTAGTACATGAGTCATTTTGGTTGCCATCACTGACCCCATGGTTCTAGCACGCAACAGACATGTCTAGTTGTTGTGTTGTTTTGGCGTGCCGAGAAATTTGCGCGCGTTGCCTCCGTATTTTTCTCCATGAAACCTTGCCAAATCGTGGTGCCGTTTTAATCCGACACACGGTAGGCATGCGTAGCATGTTCGTTTGAACTTATCAGCCGACTTATCAGCTAGAATCTATAGTATTTTTCTCTCACAACAAAATAGCTTCAGCTAGCTTATCAACCGACTTTAATACCAGCCGAACAGGTCCGCGAATGCTCGGTGCCAAGGACCATGACAAGGCTTATGTCTAACAATGTACATAAACATCCATTGACCTTCTCCATCGTATTTGACAAGAACGGAGAGAAAGGAATTACCCTAGAAATTACACTCCCTCTGCTTGGTACATTTTCTTTTCTTAATTCCTAGTCACTTGACACAAACTCTAATGGTGGTGTTGTAAGATTAGGTTAGAAGAGGAACTTGAAAAGCAGCATTAATAGACTGAAATATAAAAAGCCGTCTCATAGTTGCTCTACTTTTGACCATGCCGTTTTTCTCTTCTTATTTGCCCTCTCTAACCCCATTTAATTTTCTTGTCCCCATTACCTCCATATCTTGCTACCTGACCAATTATTATTATTATTATTATTATTATTATTATTATTATTATTATTATTATTATTATTATTATTATTATTTATAGAGAATATTACAACCGTGCCTAAAATGCTGTAGGATCACACAAGCCTGCAGGCGCCCTCTCTACAAGGACCCCGGTCTGCCTATATATGCGGCAACCCATTCCTGCCCGTTCTTCTTCCATTATTCCCCCGCTTGCGCGCTCTCCTTCTGTCTCTCTTGGCGACGACTGGGCGACCGTCGCAGCCGCCCTAAGCCAGGTGCCCAGGCCATCTTCGGGCCCTTCGCCGGCGACGAGCACCACCAGGTACGCCCACCCCTTGGTCTTCCCTTCCTGATGTGCGAAACCGAGCACCCAAACCCTAACCCACTATTTGTATTCGGATCTGATCTAGTTACAAGTGTATATACATGTATTTTCCCTACTTAACTTCGATTGTTTTGCAAAAATCATCGGTGGTACATGTGTACACCCGTGTCCTTTACTGGGTCCGCACCTGTCTCTACTTTGCTGATGATGGTTTCAATTTCGAAGTGTGATTATTCAGCTAGGAATTTTCACCTGCAATATCTTGACGCATTTTGCATTGTCTGTTGTTCAGGATTTAGCTTCAGTAGATACCATACCTGATACGTCGCATAAGTTTTGTGTTGATATTGACTAAGTACCGTAGCGTAACACGGATCTGTCTAATTTTTGCAATATGTGATGACTTTTCGTTTTTTTTTTGAATTATGCAGGAATTTTCCCAGCTGCACCAATGATGGGTTGCTTCACTGTTCTCAGATCCAAGAAGAAGAAAATCCCTTTTGATAATCCTCTTGTTCCAAGCAATAAATCGGTTGATGCAAGGGAAAGTACGTCGTCTAGACTTCGGGAGCCAGAAGTTCATGTGCCATCTTTGCAATCAGCTCCTCCTAGTTTTAGGAACAGGGCTAAGATATCCCAGTCGTCAAATAAAGTTTCAAACAGCAGAGCTCGCGTGTTGTCTGCTCCATCAACACTTATTGTGGTCGATCAGTTTCGCTTTCCATTCGCCGAATACCGAGATCAAGACGACTCCAGGGATAAGGAAGGTTCGACAAAGGGGCCTCGCTTTTCAAATCCTTTGCCCCTTCCTCTTCCTTCACCGGAAGGACATTCTTTTAGGAATTCTGGTAGCTTCAAAGCCAGCAACGTAAGTGGGCCATTGGAGATGTCCGGCCCTCTCCCGTTGCCTCCAAAGAAATGCGATGGACTTAGAGTCTTCTCTTATGAGGAGGTTTCATCTGCTTGCCAATGGTTTTCAAGTGACCAGTGTGTTTCAGAGACAGTTGGTTCAACATCATACAAGGCAACATTTAGGGATGAATTTATTGATACGAAGACCACTGAAGCAACGGTAGCTCGTTTACTCCCCTCCACTCAGGTAAATTTTCTCAGCCATTGATCTGCAAATTGCTTTTAAGGCCAATTTAAGCCATGATCTTGCACGCCCAACTTTCTAGGTTGCTCAGCTTGCCGATAGAGGTGTCTGGTGCTTTTATGACATAGTTTGATACTTCAAGGACATACCATTCAGTAATTTTGCATCATTAATTATTGTGTTAAGGATCTGAGTTCAGGCTAGAGGATCAGACTCATTTTGTGGGCATGTGCTCAAATGCCTACTCTACTGACATATGCTAGGCTGGCCCTATAATGAATATGCCGTTCCATTTATTTTGAATGCTAATTAGTACCGCAGCAGGTGTGGTGTTAGGTAACACGTTTCTGAAGCAACCTTGTAGTTGATCTTGCCTTTACTATTTACTGCAAGATGCTTTCTGTACTCTTTCTCATTTGTTCTTTGTTTTGTCTCCAGTCAGTTCTTATGTTGCGCCAAGCCCTGTCAATGTTTATTTTGGTTTTTGAGATTTCATGCCTTCTATTGCATGTAGTTTTAAATGTGTGGCCTTCCTTGATGTAGAGAACGTTGGTGTTTGGTCTAATACCCACTCAGGAAGTATTTTGGAGTAAATGCAGCTGCTAGCTTGAAATGGTTGTTGTAGCTTAAAAATTTTAAATGATCAATTGGACATTATTACGTGTGTTACAATAGGCTGATCCACCTATATTTGCTATCTAGCTCATTCTGCTTATGTAACATATTGATATATTGTTTATCACCTGCAGAGTTTGAAGGAGTTTAAAACACAAGCGACCACATTGGCATCGCTTCAGCATCCCAATTTATGTAAACTGATTGGCTATTATGCAAAAGAAGATTCTAATGAAAGGATGTTGGTCTATGAACGGCTTCATCATGGGAGCTTAGATAAGCTACTCTTTGGAAGACCAGATGGTCGTTTCATGGACTGGTCTAAACGTTTGAAGGTTGCCCTTGGCGCGGCCAGAGGTCTTGCTTTCTTGCATGATGAAGGACCCTTTCAGGTGAGCATGCTACTTGATTTGTCGTCTTATCATATTATGCAAAAGTTGTGCTTTTAATTTTTTAATTGGCTTTCAACCACATTATCTTACAGCACTGAGCCGCTGACTTTAACTTGTATTTCCATTTGTTTTCAGGCCATGTACAGCGAGTTCTCAACTGTGAACATCCAAATAGATAAAGATTTCACTGCTAAGCTTTCAGGATATGGTTGTGTTGGCTTCAATACTGAGGAGATATCTAATGCACCTGCGGTATGTTCTTGTATGACTATGAGTATAATTTAGAATTTTATGTTGTCCCTTGAGTGGCAGCACAACTTATGTCTCATTCCCTTCCATTGGTTCCAAACTTCCAATAGTATCCTCAACACTATAAGTTTGCATGGGTACATATTTTATTTTGTTATAAGTAACATTGGGTTAAGTTAACAAGAATATATGTATAATATTGTGATATAAACCTGCATCATACCTGTTAATTGACCGATATCGTATTGTTCACTAGAGATCTGTTTTCTTCAGTCTGCAGCAAACCTTTCAGTGGAGACCTTGGAGAAGGGTTTACTCACTCCCAAGAGCAACGTCTGGAGCTTTGGAGTTGTGTTACTGGAACTAATAACTGGAAGGAAGAACCTTGATGCCAATTCTTCTAAAGAAGAACGCAATATTGTCAGGTGGAGTAGGCCTTTCCTTACTGATGATAGTCGCCTATCTCTGATCATGGACTCCCGTATAAAAGGGCGCTTTCCCACTAAGGCTGCTCGGATAGTAGCAGACATCATTCTGAAGTGCTTGCATGGAGATCCATCAGAGAGGCCAACCATGAGGGATGTTGTGGAGGCCCTAGCAAGAGTCCAGGAAATAAAGGTTCCGTGCAGATATCCTCTGCAAGAACCTTCTGCTGCACCAAGAAAAATAATGTTAAAATCTACATCCCTCAATGGAATTGTGCCTCATCATCCTGTCATAACCTTCTCTCCATCGCCGCCTTCACATAACCAACACTTGATTTTACCAAGGTCATCAACATCTGCCTTGTTCCATCCAAGGACATGCTCTTCTACTCTGGATGATCCCAGTGTAAGCTCTATAAAGAAAACACCTATTATGCGTAGGTCTAGCGTTGAAGGCTTTTGATTGTCCATATTGTTCTTTTATTTCCTTTTCTTGGATTTATTTGTTTCTTTGTTAGCCTAGTGATTTTAGCTATGTTCTGTATTGTAAGACAAGTGGCCTTATGTAGTGCCCTTGGGTCTCGAGTAATAACTAAGCAGGGCAGGATGAATTGTAATTAGGATCAGGTTGTAGATACCTTTTTGTGCTCTAATTGGGTGGAAGCAGCGTGCTGAGTGGGCCTTGTAACCTCATAATGCAATAAACTCGTTTCCCAGTTTCTGTTCACCCTGTCCGTGCGTCAAATGTCTCTGCTGTTTCCTTTGGTGCCAAGTGTTGGGTGCCTTTGTGTTGTTGCTTGTCGGCAAGCATTTGTGTTATCGAATGTCTCTATCCACATGATGATCTCATGTGGCATGTTGCAGCCGGTACAAGGAAACTGTTCATGATATCTGTTGCATTAGTTAGAGATGTTGAATTCCTGTCTCTGGAAAGTTTGTTTAATCTGTCGTTGCAATTGTTGACTATGACCCCAGCCTGATTGCTTCTCTGCCTGTAGCTCCTCAATTGCTAGTCATGCTTTTGGCGAGCGTCCTTTTCTTCTGTATTCTTGAATTTTTCTTCCCGGCACATGTTAGTATCTTGTTGGTTTCATGGTGTGTAGTTTACGATGCTGTAACGTAACGGTAGGTAGTGCAGATTTGTTGTATCGTTATTAGTCCAACTGATTGTCTATGGTCTTATTTCTATCAATTTCTGTTAAATGGTTTGAACGTTGGGCGGAGAGTCACAGCGATTTCTTTAGTATTCTATCTACTGCACGCCAGAAAGATTAGTCCATCTGCAGATTTTGCTTGGTAATGCTATATATGCTCTTTTGACCTGTAGGCAGGCAGTGGCAGGAGGATAGAAATCTCCAGTTCTCCACCAACTCACCCTCTGTCTGCCGGTTGGTGATGTCTGTTCTTTTTGACTGGTTTGTTTTCTACCGGAATGTGAATGGCTAGAACCAGCCGTTGTTTTCTACCGGAATGTGAATGGCTAGAACCAGCGAATCATCAGGAGCAGTATATGACTGAACAAAAATGGCTGGATTCAGCGTCACAGCTATGCAAATACAACTGATCTTGAACCGAAAGTCCGATGCATTCGCTCGCCTACTGTCACCCTTTGCCGGCGAGCCGAACCAAATCAGGTGTATGGTCGTTGGATCGATCTGGTCAGCGGGAGTGATTTATCCAAGAACAAAAATCAACATGTACAATTTCGTAGTGGCCGAGCACGTGTTGCCGTCTTTTGTTGCCAAAAGTGCCTAAGGCACCTTTGCTAACATGCATTTCAAATAAAGACAACAGCTAACAGAAAACAACAGATGGGTAAGCCACTACTAGTACTATAGAAACAACCTTTCAACCTTATGAGAGCATGACTAAAAATACGGTTCACTGCTGGTTGTAGCTATATCTATAGTTTATTCATGTAGTATTTGGCTATTAGAACATTTTCATCATTAATATTTGAGCTCTTGCATTAACAAGTTGTAATTACATTCCACCTGTCTTCTCTCTTCTCCACTACAATATTCTTCTCTCCCCCAACCTCAGCATAAAGTCCACTTAAAATCCCTTATTAATCAGTTCACCTAAATGGTCGTTTAGTTTGTTTAAACAATGTTTAAATAGTAAACGAAGGCCACTCATGTTGTTTAGGCCCTAAACGGTGAACTAAACGTTTGGACCGTTTAAACCGTTAAAAGCCGTCTAAGGGGTTTAAATATCATCATGTTAAACATGATTAAATGAGCTAAAAGGTCACTAAATTCTCTATATTTACTTATTTAGTTAATAAGAGAATTACAACTACCATATTCGGCATTCAACTAATTAACATTTGTAAGTATATATGGTGGAGTGGGATTTAGTTTTTTTTTTTTTGGAAAAAATTGATAGATAACTCATTTTTACATACAGAAATATGTATACTTTAAAGCATATTTGTTTTTTACATACATAAATATATGCATTTCAGTGTTACTCTACCAAACTGTTTAGACCATTTAACTCTGTTTAAACACAGTCTAAATAGCCTAAACGCTAAATAAAGGGTGACCAATTGTTTACCATCTAGCGTTTAGGATAACAGTTATACTTGCTCGAAGCCAACAAAAAAAAGACAAAATGCATGGAAGAGAAGCAACCCATAAGCCACCATGCAAGCCTTAGTAGCAGAAGGCATGATCAAGTGTGCATTACGAGTTCGTGACCACTGCTGCCGTAGGGCCGTCTATTCGTTCGACCTACGCCTATATGAGGTGCCACACTGTCGCTGCCACATGTACACCTAGTGCCAGATCGAATGGGTCATGCCATTTTTTTTTTTCCGAATCACGCTAGAAACGCAAATGCTTATTCCATATAAACACACGCACGCACACTCTTGCCTTTGTTTGTTCCCATGGAGCTGATGATACTTGGACTTGCTCCGGTGTCTAGTATTTTTTTTTATAGCCCCTTTGTGTCATTGTGTGCAAATGTGCAATGGTTTAGATCCTGATTTTAAGTAAGAGATTAAGACTTCGCAATTCGTCTTTGAGGGCATGTTTTGCACATACCCTCACGCCGTCACGCCCTCTTCTCATCTCTTTGGACTGCTGCCGTTTGGCGAGTGAGTGAGAGTGACCACTCCCAGTCCCTCCAATCCTCTGATTCCCGCGACCTGCGCATGGTCGCTCGGCTATTGGACTCGGGCCACAGGGTCACCAGCCAGGCCGCGGAAATGGCACACAGGCCCGTTAGAGAGTTTCCCACCGGCCCACCAGTTGAAACCGGCAAAAGTTTTCTTTTCTCACTGACTGATTTTCCCCTAAAAAATATAAAGCTCTGATTTTCTTTTCTCATACAGTAGCAATTTGTTCAGTGTACTCACTAGCCCGTTGTTGATGCATCGTTGGGATGTTTTTCTTCCCAACGATATGGATGCACATAAGACATGGAAGCAAATGAGCGATATTTGCATGCCATGCATAGAAGACATTATTATGGAAACAAATGAGCGAAATTCAGCAGTGCGGCGGCAGTAGGCAGGGTAGGAGAGCCTCCTCCGCGTCGCCGCCGTAGGTGCGAGCAAGCCAAACCCAGAACACGACGACGCCGACGGCGAACGCGGCGACGAAGCCGGTGCATCCCGCCAGCACGCGGGCGTCCTCGACCTGGAGGCCAAAGACGACGCCCTCCATCATGCTGATGACGCAAAAGCCGACGACCCAGACCCCCACGTCGACGATGTTGTCGGCGACGGCCACCGGCGTGCGCGGCAGGAAGAGCTCCGCGTAGGATTGCATTGGGCCCCGAAGAGGAGCGACAGGTAGGCGCTCAGCGCGAGCTGCAGCGCCAGCCGCCACGCGACGTCCGTGAAGAAGGAGCGTCCAAACGAGTAGACCTGGATCAAGGGGATGCCCACGAGTACGGCGATCTGGCAGAAGACGGCCGTCGTCCACCTCTGCTCGCGCGAGATACCTGCGCCAGCGACTCCCCGAGCGTCCGCGGCGGCGTATCGATTGATCGGATAGTTGGTACGTACATATGTGTTATCTATAGGGAAGCTAGCTATACAGCCCTGTTTAGTTTCACCCTAACTTCCAAAATGTTGCTATAGTATCTGTCACATCGAATATTTGCGGTCCGTGCATGGAGTATTAAATGTAGACGAAAAGAAAAACTAATTACACAGTTTGATGGGAAATTACGAGACGAACGTTTTGAGCCTAATTAGACCATGTTTAAATACTATTTATCAAATAAAAACGAACGTGCTACAGTAACCCAAAATCCAAATTCACCCAACTAAATAAGGAGTGTGGCCGTCTTGGATTCTACATTGAACATATATATGTGGAAGCGATAAACATGTGTTTTCTTTTTAGGGGAAAGCGATGAACATGCTAGTGTACAGGGTCATAGGGAACCGCAAAACCAAGCGCAGTTTTGGGGAGATTTTCACGAACCAACCCAGTACCGGAGAGATAGCACCACGCCACCACGCTCAGCTCGAGCGCTGGGATTGAAGCGGAGGAAACGCCTGGAGTTCTCTGATCTAATTATTCCTGGTGGACGCGCTGGAATCTGTCTGCCGCGGTGGTTTACTTCTCTCCGTGTCCGCCGGAATCCACCGACCGGCTGAGCCTTCCGGTATTTGCCGCCCCTAATCTGCCCTAGATCGAATGGTTCTCTTGAATCTCTAGCGCTGCTCGATGGTAAAGGGTTATCGCTTCGAATCGTATTTACAGTTGCTTAATATTATTAGACTATGCAGGCAAAATTACTGAATCAGGTGTTCTAACTTCTAACCCACCCTCCAAAGTTGGTTGTATTGTGTCGTAGCATTCAAATTAGTGTGCGCTGTTGTGAATCTGTATTGGTCATATGAAAGCCAATGCCTTGCACTGCTATTGCACCTGTGAATCTGAACTTTTGCATGTATTCTAGTGGCCATTTGTGTTGGCAGTTCATTTGTTGGCTAATCCAGATTTTGTGGCAATTAACTGATTTAAGTGTGAAGAAGTTTGTCATTCCACACTATCGAGCATCACTACCTGAAGATAGGATCTCTAGATTGACGTTGCAGAGTGCAAATTGGTGATGTTCCCAACTGCTTGTTTATGAATATTCGGCGTAAGACATGTTTTGTCTTTTTCTACTCACAGAATTTTATTCACACCGATTTATGTCATTGTGTGGATCATGTCTAGCATTTCAAATGCTGTTTTAAGCTTGCATAGAAATTCTCCTTCCCATTGGAGTCCCTTCAATGACGCTTCAGTGTTCTATTCCGGAATTGTGGTGTCCTTTTACATTTTTTTTTTCAATCATTGGCTATCATTTTTATTTCTGTATTCTTTATCTGTCTTTTTTGTTTCTTTAACCAGACAGTTACTTTTTTTGGTTGCTGTCCTCCTATTACCAGGTGCAATTGGAACTAATACAAGGAAAAGGCCAATGCTAGTCTACTATCAGCAGCTTGAGTGTGAAGCTCAGGATCCTAACTCAACAGTGGCAGACCACACCACAAGCACTATACTGCTAGGATGGAAAGATGAACTCCCTTGGTCATCAGAAAAAAGTTCTGCTCGGAGTAAATGGCCTATCTCTCAAGTTCAGGGAATGGCTGAGAAGTGAAGATTCTGATGATCAAACTTCAGAAAATTAGAAAAGCACACTGTTTGTTTGTTATGCGCTCAGAGAGATTTGAGCTATGCGTTTCAGTACTGCCCTGTACAGCTAGATTGAGGACACCATGGACACATTTGCTTGACAATGAGGTATAATATCCTTAGGGTAATCTGCAGGCTGCCCTTATCCAACGGTTTGTGCAATAGCATCTTTATTCATTTGGTTTTGAACTGATATTATATGTTAATCTGCTATATGCATCAGTCACAAGCAGTTAATTACTCAATCAACAGTTGCCAGTTACCTGTGAAATAGCGATGTTATCCTTTCTTATTTGCAATTTTAATAATGCATGAATGACTTTTCTCATCTTGGGTTCATTAACTCCAGATTGCAAGGTTCTTCATGCTATCTTTGACACTTCACCATATCCGGCCCTACTGCGCTGCCATTGTAAGTTTACTTTATATGTCTCAGTCCAAGCAGTCTCTTATGTGATGCTGATTAGTTTCAGAGTTTGTACCTTGCTGAACCTGTGTACATAGGTGTATTCATTGCTGAACCTGTCTGGGAAATCGCTTTGAAGTTGTATACTTGCAAGTTAAAACCAATCACATCTCTTATGTGAGTCTTGAAACTTTTTGGCCTTGTCAATCGATATATTGCAGAATCGAACTCACTACTGTTATTATTTCTGGTTCCTGGGTTAGTGTGCTAACGTGACCTACTTCTATTATTCTCTGTTAGTCTGTTATAGATGTGTGCTCCGTGCTCCGATCCATATGTGCTTGTAATTTGTAAAGCTTGCGGCAGTGATATATGGTAATGTCACTGGGAGGTGTGGGGAAACAGTTCTGGTTCCCACTCTATAGGTCAGGTCAGCACTGCCCACTGGTCCATACATTCCTTTTCCCTTTTTCCTTTATGTCTCTTTGCCTTTAACATGATGCCTACCCCCTGCTGTCCTGCTTTTGGGCAATATAGTTTTCATAATCTGGATCTATGTTCTTGGTCATTGACTCATTGGGTCATACTAAAGTTTTTTTGGACTAATGAATGGATTTACAGGTATTTGTGTTCACTTGACATCAGTACTGTTGTTTAACAGAATTTTTGAAATTGCATGTGCCATTCACCATTAAAATGATAAAGTAAATTAAAAACTATTGTTATTTGATTCTGTTTTGTATGCCTGCTATGTTTTTGAACTTCCTAGATCTGCATTTTCTAGCCATCACACCCTTTTGGTACACAATTGTTGCTCGCCTTTCATGGTGTCTGGCCTTCTGTAGAGCAATATGAGCTGTCTGCAACAATAATTATCTGAACATCGCTTCCTCCACGATCTCCTAGCCATATCTATTTTGCTTAGCATTTTCATATCATCGCTGCTACAGCATTTTACCAACTACTGGGACATTTTAAGAATCTGAGATAAGATTTGGTGAAGAGCATGGATTTGTTTGTGATATTCTATATAGTAGGTAGTCTTCTTGTGACTAGCATGTTCTTTGTACTAAAGACATGGGTGGCACAGTTAGCACGGCAATTATTCTTTGGTTGCTAGAGCCTCGTTTTAGATCACCTCCAAATTCTAAGTTTTTTACACTTTCTCCATCACATCAATTTTTAGACCACTTGCATGGAGCATTAAATGTAGGTAAAAAAAAATAACTAATTACACAGTTTAGTTGGAAATCACGAGATGAATCTTTTGAGCTTAGTTGGTCCACGATTAGACAATATTTACCAAATAAGACGAAAGCGCTACTATTCATCGAGTTGCAATTTTTTACAATCTAAACATGGCCTAGTTTCACTAGACACTGGCCTACCTTGCTTGAAGTTGGTCACACTAGTGACTAGTCAAGTATACTCCCCAGCATTAATTCCTCTAAGCATGACCTGGAAAGCTGCTTGGCTGATGCTCTAGACATTTTGATATTTCTGTTTCCTGCTTTCTGGAGGTAGTAGCCCTCTCTTTGGGGAGGCTGCTGGTTAAACTTGCTTCAGTGGTGATGTCAGGGGGTGTTTGGTTCTTTAGTCGCTCCTAAAATTCATGTTACAATCGAATATTTAGATACTAATAAGGAGTATTAAATATAGATTAATTACAAAATCAATTACATAGATGGAGGCTAATTTGCGAGACGATTTTTAAGCCTAATTAATCTGTCATTAGCGCATGTTTACTGTAGCACCACGTTGCCAAATCATGGACTAATTAGGCTTAAAAGATTCGTCTCGTAAATTAGTCGCAAGTTGTGCAATTAGTTTCGTAATTAGTCTATATTTAATACTCCATGCGTGTGTCCAAACATTCGATGAACCGAACAGCGCCTTACTTTGCTGGATAAAGAAGATGCCAAAGGTGCAATCTCTCACAATCAGCCTGTTCGGTTGGCTGGTTCGTGAAGAAGTACCGCTGGCTGGTTTGTGTGAGAGAAAAATACTGTTTCGACTGAAAATTTACGATCGTTTACGACAAGCCACTGCCAAACGAACAGGCTGAATGCTCTTGTATTATGATTTGCTTTCTCCCCCAGATTTAATCATGTTAATAATGGCATGAATGGATAGCCTTTTGCTACCAGAGCTAACAGAAATCGTCATGTTCCACTTTCGTATGGTGTAGCTGAACTTTGGAGTTTTACATTAGCAGTTCCAAGTGGTAGGAATGTGCTGACAAAGCAAATCAAACCCCTTTTCCAAGAACAGGACCATATAATAGTATCCTTTTTCCCTTTTATTTTGACCAGAATCTCCATATCTTTTATCTGCAGAGTTGAGATACTTGCAACTATCCATAATGTTCTTCGAACCCTAAACTACACTGCTACAGCTCTTGCTCCAACTATTACTTGCCTACTCTCTTTTTTCTATCAATAATGCTTGCTGACTTATTGAAACAAACCAATCTTCCCTTTGTTTGGTTTCAAATTTTGAGAGTTTTCCTTAAAAACAGCCGGAGGCTGGATTGGTTATGTGCAAAACTATATTATAGAGACCGGAATAAAATTCCTATTTTCTAAGAAAATAGAAATAAACCAAATACAAGTCCAACTATGTGCAATGTACGAGAACAACTTAAAATAGGGGAGATACTATATCCTAGTGGTGCTTGATTTTCATTTTTCACGTTTATTATCCATATGATGCAAGCGCCTGGCTGTGCGCTTTGCATCCTGCAGTCCAGAGTTCGAACCCCCTCGAGGGCGAATTTGTTGGCCGGAGAAAACGCAGTTTATCTGCGCGTTGAAAAATATCCCTCCATCTGTCACACGCCAAAGCACAGGTCTAAGGTCAGTCCAGTCTTACGGGAGCTACGGTGCTGTTGTGTATAGGTGGGACAGAGGTTCTGAAGTTTTCTCGACCTGCGTAAAAAAGGTCTTCTTCTTAAGCACAATGCCTGAGGGCTGTCTTATCCCGTGGGTCGAGTTTTTTTATCCATATGATCAGGATTTCTATGGTCCAGGTCATGTACTCGTGTTAGTTACTGTAGCATCTTCTTCTGTCTCCCTCGACATTCATCATGTTCGCTTTGGCTTGTTTAGCTTATAAGCCGTACTTTTTTCAGCCAACGAACAGTATTTTTCTCTTACACCAAATCAGCCAACAGTATTTTCAGCCATGGCTTATCAGACAAAAAGCCTAAGCGAACAGGACGAGTCCGTCTTCTTCCCTGCTTGGGTTGTGGGCTCCCCCGCCTCTCCTCTTTTTCGGCTCTCTCCAATGTTGTGTCCATTGCTGGGTTTGTCACCACCTCCCCGTGTCCAGGCTAACCCTTCCATTTCGATGCCCCACCAGCCCTGTACAGCCTGCGGCACTAGCAGTGCTGTTGTCGCCTTGTTGCAACGTCGACTCGCTGAGCTGCCTCACCGGCGCTCCCTCTAGGCCTACCAATGGAGAGCACATTCCAAACCCAAAGTAAGGGCCTAATTGATTGGCTTTCAATTCTTGTCTAGCTAAAACTATGGCATGTCAAAATTTGTAGTTATCAATTAGTTCATTATCAAAGAATTGACACCAATATTTATGTCTAAAGTTTTGGCAAGTCTCTAGAAAGCTCTTAAACTGCATATAAAAGAGATAATTGGCAAGCCTTAATTTTGGCAGCCAATCAAATATACGCCTATGTTTTTTGTCCTAACCTTGATAGCCTTGATTTTGTCAAGCCTAAGTTTTGGCTTATCATAATTTTGATTTGACAAAAATTGGTAGCCAACCAATCAGACCCGACCTCATCTTGCCTAACCAAGCTAGAATTTTCGCGAAGGATGCTGCTGTTTTTTTTCTTGCTACCGCATAATAAACTCATATTATTTTAGGCATGTGAAATTTCTTGCTACCGCATAATGAACTCGTATTATTTGAGGCATGTGAAATCTATGAGTTGTGCTAAAATAAAGTGCAAACCTTTCAAATCTTCCTTCGTGCCTTTGGTTCTAATGTGAAAAGCATGACGGTCGATACCCAGCTTCCTCTATGCCAAATTTGAGCAAACACTATCAGTCACTTGAGGAAGGAAGTGAGTTTAGCTCAACTGATTGGATTAGAGATGTGGTCATGCATCTAACCATTAAGATGGAGTTTCTTCAACTTGAATTTAGGTGTATATTTTCTTCTTAGTGAAAACCGCTTGCTTCCTCCTAGGTTGGTCACATGATTTTTTTTTTCACTGTCAGTGAACTAACAAGACGCATAGAACAAATCTGCACATGCCACCTCCACAAACAAAGCAGCTACAGAGTACAGCAAGTGTTCTGTAAAGTCAATTAGTAGAAAACTTGTCTTTAACAATAGCATAGTTTAAAGCAAGGTGACAGAGCCTGCTATTGAATCATTCTTTGCATAAAGTAAGGGTGTGTTTAGTTCGCGAAATGAAATTTTTTGGATGTCATATCGGATGTTTCGGGGATGTTGGAAGGGGTTTTCGGATACTAATAAAAAAAACTAATTACATAGCTCGCCTGGAAACTGCGAGACGAATTTATTAAGCCTAAGTAATCCATCATTAGCGCATGTTAGTTACTGTAGCACTTATGGCTAATCATGGACTAATTAGTCTTAAAACATTCGTCTCGCGATTTTCAACCAAACTGTGCAATTAGTTTTTATTTTCGTCTATATTTAATACTCCATGCATGTGCCGCAAGATTCAATGTGATAGTTTAGGGTGAAAATTTTTTAGAACTAAACCAGGCCTAACAGGCATCTGCATGTGGGTGTGGATCTCAGAAGGTTACTTGTGCAGAAAGACTAATTCAGACGCATTATGAGGGACATCAGCGACACAACCAGCCCTGTGGCCTGTGGGAGACACCATCAGCAAGCCTACTGCTCCTGCATGATTCTCCCCTCACCGCAAAGCATCCCGGTTTGCCCTCCCGCGTCCTGCCTTTCTCATACTGCCCTCCTGCATGTATCTTAATCCCTTGCGTAATTTTATGTATGACACAGCTGCATCGTGCATCAACGAAACCGTGTCTTGGATCCACATGTCAGTAATATAGTATTATTGTCTATTCGATAATGTTATAATAATAATATACAGTCATTGGTTATACAACCCTTTGTTTACTTATATACTCCTTCGATTCAGCATAGAAAATTTGTAGTGGCTTTGCAAGGAATCTGGTCTCACTTGACATACTGTTTTCTTTAAACTTTGATTACCGGTATCACTGATTGACTTTGGCGGTAAATTTTGAATGTTTCAAATAGGTGTCCATGGCTCACCAACCGGGCCGCGGGGTGGGGGGGCCGGGGCCGCGTGGGAAACTGGGCAAACCTGCCCCCGTGCTGCCATGCCAGCTTCCCTATGCTCCTCCAGATCGCAATTACTTCACATTAAATGCTCCTGTTCTGAACAAAAGCGGCTGGTGTAGTAAATGAAAGTTGTTGGTACAAGCAACCTTCAGACACTGCTGACAAACGTAGGCCTGGAAGCTGGAAATTGGAATCTCCGACGCCAATTCCTATTGTTTTGAACTGCCATAAAAAATGGTTAGTTGCTTGGTCGCATAAACTTAAGTTCTGAAACCAGCCTCTCCACTGTTATTAATAACTATATCTCTGATAATTAGCTTATTGTTTTAAGGCTGTGATTATATCCTTGTTGTGGTCGGTCTAGGATGAATCTAAAAAAAATGGAAGATTCGAGATATAAAATTATATAAAAGTGTAATAGCAAATTTAGTCACTCTTTTGGATCAATGAAAAAAATAGAGGAATTCTAATGGAGCGAAAATCTTAGGGCCTGTTTGGAACGCAGGAATAAAAAACACGGGAATAGGAAAAAACGTAGGAATGGGGTGAGTGTGTAGCGGTAAAACAGAGGAAAGGAAAAACACGGAAAATAACTAGAAGGGGTGTTTGGAACGCAGGAATCCATAACACTGGAAAAACGCAGAGAGAGGCGTTGAACAGCCGTAGGAAAGTTTCCAATGAGCTCAGACCTCATTTTCTGATTCCTCCAAAAGTACAGGTGCAGCTGCCGTTCCTTTGGAAAGTTTCATGTGGTTTCCTTTGTTCCAAACGATGAGAGAGAAGATAATTCCTCTGGAATGAGTTTCCTGTACGTTTCCTATGCTTTTCCTTTGATCCAAACGAGCCCTTATAGAAAAAAATTCCTCTGAAGCTGTTTGGAACAAAGGATTGAGTTCCTATAGATCGTATGAAGTTCCTATGGAATGTCGTATTTTATAGGAATTTTGTTGAAGTTCTACCAAGAAGATGAATCTTATGAAAAGTTTCTTTTTGTCGCTCTCTCATCGAATTTATTTTCATGTGCTCTATTCAAATGATCAATCTTATAGTTTTCTGTGTTCTATGTTTTCTCAATCCATAGAATTTAAGATGTTAGGATATTTTATTTCTATGTTTTTATAATCCTGGGTTCTAAAGAGTCCCTTAGGCGTAGTACAGTTACTAAAAATAGGAAGATATAGGTCCACTTTGGTAAGAGAAACTGAAGGCAAGTAAAATTTTTGTTGAACCGTAACAAGCACATGGCTTGTACAATTTGTGTTGTAATAATGGCCCCGTTCGCTGGTCTGAAACTTGGCTGAAAAACACTGTTCCGGCTGGTTTGTTGTGAGAGAAAAACACTGTTTCGGCTGGTTCGATGAACAGTACAGCGTGACTGAAACCAGCCGGCTGGCTGAACGGTTCAGACCAGCGAACACGATGAATGTGGACATCTGTCACATGGATTGTTACAGACTAGGCCTCTTTCTGGATTATGTATAAAATTACCATAATCTAGATTATGAAGTGTACTTTCTCCATTCTAAATTATAAGTTGTTTTGTTTTTTTTTTCTAATGGCATAACTTTTATTGTATATTTTAACTGGCCTATATTTAGGTGCAGTAACAATATAACTAAAACAATTAGATTAACTTATAATTTAGAACAGATGGAGTAATAATCTAGACTATTTCGATCTCTAGATTGTATAGGTGGGTTACTATTAATTGGAGTACAAATGATCTATAATCTTGAGAGAAAAAAACATATTTGAGATAAATTGTAGGACTACAGTAATCTAATGGTTTATTGTTATAATCAAATCCATGATTTGAGGTGTTTGGATCACCTTTAGATTGTTTTATCTGGTCACTATAATCTAGTACTAGTTGGTATCAACGCTCTAGAACCTATTTGATTTAATTTGTACTCCATCTATTCTAAATTATAAGTCATTTCAACTTTTCTAGATGCATTGTTTTTACTATGGGCTTGTTTGATAGGGCTCTGGCTCCTCTAAAAACGGCTCTGGCTCTGGCTCCTTTGAAAGAGCGGCTTCTCTAAAGGAGCAAAAGCCTTTTTGAAAAACGTTTAGTAAAATGACTTCTCATGTGTTTGGCTCCTTTGATGGTCGATATTAAAAAGGTTATTTTGCACCACGTTTACATGGAAGAGTTAGCACAAAATGTGTCATGAGAATAAAAGAAAAATGTTTCAAGCAAAAGAGAATTTCCATAGTTGTATTTCTAAATAAAAACATTAACTTTTAGTCAAAAATTAAAATATAATCATATTTGATCTTATTTTATTCCATTAATTATAAATAACATCATGGTCAAAATGGATTTAGAAACGGATACACGGTTTAGAAGAAAATTGCTTTTCAAAAGTTCAAAACCACACTATTTGTTTAGTCATGGTCCACTGCCTTTTCATCTGCTCAGACATCAGGGGTGCGTTTGCGAGGGTGGCTCAGACCGGCCTTGCGCTCGTGAGCTGCAGGCTCTCGTGTTTGCGGCCTTGGCCCGCGAGCGAGCCCGGCTCCCAGGGGTCAAATACGACGCCGCCGCCTGGCCCTGGAGAAACGCCGCTAGGCTTCGTTTCTATGCGGCCAGGCTCGCGCGAGCGCAGCAAGCATGCGGACGGGCCATGTCAGTGAGACAGCGGATGCTCGCATGCAGTGAACCAAACGAAATCTCCGAACAGACAGGCTATGTGAGTACGATAACCAAACAAAGTCATGTGCATGCGCTCGGCCTGGCTACTTGCAGCCTGGCTGCCCAGGTACAGCCTGGCTGTCCAGGTACACCCTCGCAAACGCACCCCAGACTCCTCCAGCCAGCCATGGCTGTGCACGTGGCCAGAGAAAAGGAGAGGAGCCGCAGAAGCCCTAATTTGGGTCTCCGTCTGTCTAGTTCATTTTCTGGGCCGTTGGCGTTTGGTAGGGCTTTAGCAGGAGCCGGAGCGATTCTTAAAAAAAAACTCAAAAAAAAAGCAGAGCAGAAGCTGGAGTCGCTCGAGAAGCCTTGCCAAACGGTCCTAGATATAATGTATATCATGTATATAGCAATAGGTATATATATCTAGAAAAGTCCAAAAGTCTTTTAATTTGAAAATTCAAACGGAGGGAATACTTTGTAAGAACGTGCGAGCAGTAATCCATAGTCTAAGCGGGAACTGAAATAGCTAAACCTTCAAAATACACGGCGCATGTACAGCACAAGACACTAGCTCTTGATGTTTTTTTTTTCTTTTGCCTTTTCCTCAAAGGAATATCTAATTGAAGGAACTAATAAACAATGAATTTTTAGGATTTAAGTAGATTAGGTAGCGTGCCCATGCGTTGCTACAGGATAGCCAACATTTTGTACTAAAAACACACGAATCGCACGATAAGATAACAATAGTGTAAAAATTAAATATCAACGTTAAAATTACAGTTAATCCAAAAAGTAAAGTTTGTGAAATTAACAGTCACGGAGAGCGCAACGTCACAGGCTTACAAACTCTACTTTATAGACATTTCCATGTAACTTCGCTCCAAAATTATGAATATTCATTTTCTAAGGAAACTTTGTGCATTGTCATTCTGTACAGACTACCTAAACTGAACTCCAAAAATAGTTAAACCTAATTATTCTACTGATGCTGTAAACATCTTAATAACTCATTTCTATGTATAAAAGACAATCTCACCATTTCTCCTTTTGGGCGTACCTGGTTGTCATCCCTCAACAATTCTTCAGAAGAGTTGTGAAGGCAGTAGGTCACCATAGCAGGCTACACCTAATTTTGTTCAAAAGCCTATAATTGCAAGCACCAAGACACTAAGAAGTAGCTGTGGTATTGATATGTATTTGAGAATTAGGCAAAGATAAAGAAACAAGAGATGCAAGAAAGGAATGGTGCGAATACCTTCAGTTCAATAGTAATCTGTAATTTTTTTTCCTTATAGCCTGTAGAACCATACCTTCAGTTCAATAGAGGAAGAAAATCCATTAGTTATTAGCTCCTAGCACTTAAAAACTGCATAATACAAAGCAAAGTATCCAATTGCTGCCTTCACAGTTTTAGAAGAGGAAATAACATTGTGGTGCGGTGGTGGACTTGATGTTACTGCAGAAAAGCCAGAGATAAATTATCTTTGTAACTTATTGCCATCAGGATCAAGCTAATTCCAAATGTGTTTTCAGACAAGAGTACAATGAAACAACAACATCGTTAAGTGTATCGAGAAGTTACCAGCTGCTGAGAAGTCAAACAACGGTGGCAGTGGCCATCCACTTGGCAAGCAGACCTTGGGATCCCACATCTCATCAAAGAATGGATGGACAAAAGCATCAACCTAAAAAAATAATTAAATATCTTTGATGAGAGAGTACTGAGTTTCAAAGCTCTCGCACTTATCCAAACATAGAAAGGCCACCGACTCATGTCCATAACAAAACGAACATGAGGAGATACTACTGTTTTACATTACAACTGACATATAACTGGTTCAACCGAGGGAAAATATAAAGCTTAGTATCAATAGCGACACATCTGGCCTAATTTGGATTCGCTAATTGGTCAGTTATAATATCAAATTAGTTCTTACAGCGGTGCAGCGCACATTTGGTGAGTACTGAAGTAGCCTTTGATCCAGGCTCAACAGCCTCAAGTGGCATGCACTTACCAAAAAGCTAGACGGAAAAACAAAAGCAGGTGAGCTGGTCAACTTAATACAGCTGAAATGAAAAATACCATAGAGATTAGAGATACCTAACATTGTGCCATGGAAGGGCTGGTATCTGAGGGAGCCTGAAGTCAGAATATTTTGGATTGATGAACCTGATCTCTTTTCTTGTTGGAGTACCCAAATTCTTGGATAAAAGAGAAAAGGAGAAACATTCATTGTACAAAGTATCAGCGGTGATTTGATGACATAATTCGTTAGCAGATGCAAACCTTTATTATTTGCACCAGCTGACCAAGACCGCTTCCACAGGGAAACAAAGGCTACAATGCGAGGGACCTAGTGGACATCAACAAAACTGTCAACAGATTAAAAGTATCTCAATTAATAGTGAGCTGATCAAATCCTAATGTCCATGAAATTCAAAAATACAATTTTGTAGTTTATATAGTAATCTTTGACCCCCCAAAAAAGACAAAGATTTTACAACGGTAAAACAAAATTATTTCCCTCTCAGAAAATGGTTGGCATAATAATCAGTTCGAAGCCTGGAGGAAATGTGAAGCTAGGATTCAGATGCTATACCTGACCAATTAGAAGGTCAGCCAATACACAACCAACAGAGCAGATATCAATCACAGCAGCCCGTAGCTCCAAATATTAGTTCAGGCCCCCTATAATACCGCGAGCAAATGTACGATATGTTAGGCTCACCATGGAATTGAAATGGATATTTCACTTTATTAAACCCATGAACATATTCAGCAGGAATAAACTAAAAGAGAGAAGTGTACCAATCTGCTAGCAGTCCCAAAATCGCAAATCTTAACATGATGTGTATGAGAATTGACCGGGAAGGCTAATCAAGATGCAATAAGAAATTTGTTCAACAGTTACCGTAAAACCGAACGAAAAAATACATAATAGATTTAAGCAGACGCGTTTTTGGCAAGACGATATGAAAATGCCACGGACCTTTTTTTAACATTAAGAGCAACTATAATCGTATATCGAATTTACAAAAAAATATGAGCCATATCGTATATAAAAAACCCATGAGCAACTATAGTCGTATATCAAATTGAAGATAATCAAATAAAAAAAAAAGAAAAGCACAAAGGTGTCAGGAAGACCGATTCCATGAGGATTGAGAGCATTGGGAGAGACAGGTCCGGTAAGGAGAGGTAAGGAGAAAGGGGGAGCGGGAGAGGAAGCGAACCTGCGAGCCAACGAAACGACGATCAGCGGTTCTGCGAGGAGCACCTGCACCAGTTCGTGCTGGGGGAGGGGGGGGGGACACCAACCTACATATATCAAATGCATGTAAGAGTCATGCTTGTATGTCATTAGAAAAACATGGCAACCTAAGCTTTACAGATATTGCAATTTGAACATTCCAAGATTTAGGCCCGCTGACCTTAAAATCAGTTAAAATCCATCGAGGCATATGGTTTCTTCTTCTTTCTTCTCTGTGTCATGGTCCTCCTGAACCAGGCTAAATAACAATTGCAGAAGTAGCTAGTAATACCAATGTGAGAACCAAGAACTCATCTAGATTTAAGCATTAGGTAACTACACTTAGTAAAAATGTATGGATCAAAAATGGTATGCACATCAGGAAACAAAGAAAATGGAGTCCATCAGTGTAGATAGAGATAAAACTAGCAGGACATTAAAAAATAGAGCATCATTCTTTCTGAAAACTCATTGGTTTCAGTTAAACAGGAATCTCCTCGAAGGAGGACATGGACATATGCACTAACCAAAGAATGGACACAATCCATTACGAGGAGATGACAAATCAATGCACAGTAATATATCAAGATTGTACATGTAACCATTTTTACTACCCTAGAGGTATTATTTTGAACAAACCAGCAGATTTTAATTCAGGTAATAGAAAATAAAATATTAAAGGGAATAAAATCAACAAAAGCTTTAGAATCTACTGTTCTCAATTGCCATAGAAATTATTGTGAGGATATGCCGCTCCAAAAAAAATGCGAGGGAGAGAGGATCTGGGGGAGGAGCCATCGGACGAATGAGGAGAAGAAGAGGGTGAGTCACCGTCAAATCCAGTCGCCGAGCTTCACCGCCGCTGTCGCCGCCGCCGCACAGGCACCTAGGGTTTCATCGAGCAAAGGAGCACAAGCTCCCCAGCGGGAGGAGGCGTTGAGGCGGCCGCACGGAGGATGAGGGAGAGGGAGGGGGCCGCCGAGCCCCTCCCGCGGCGGTGCATCGCCCGCAGGGGCGTCGTCGCCTGGCACCTGCCGTCACCTCGCGCCTACCGTAGCATCGGGAGGGAAGGGGGAGAGAGAGGAAGGGGAGGGAGAAACGGAGGTGAGAGGCAGGCGAGGGAGGGCGGAGGAGGAGGAGGAGGAGGAGGAGGGCAGTCGTCGTCGCCGTTGCGCCCGGCTCGCGCCCGTCGCCCCTGCTCGCGTCGGGATGGAGAGGGAGAGATCGATGGGGAGAGAGAGAGAGAGGAGGGCGCGTAGTATATAAATCAGGTTTGCCTACGCGCGATATCGCAAGGGAGGTGCGGACCGACGGAGCGACGATTGTCGCACGGACGGGAGGGTAGAGCGACACAAAAAAAAGTCGCACGAAAAATAGTCTTACTTTTGTTCTTTTTTGTTGTTGTAGGAGATATTTATAACTGCAGAAACGTGAAGAAATTAAATATTGAGAAAAATCATATCCATTTAGGCAAAAGCTCATGGAAAATGAGAAAACAGATCATTTTGTCCATTCCTATTTGTTCTAGGGTTATTTTGATCGGTACCATTACAATTTTCGAAATTTCGAGAACTACCATTACTATTCACCTATTTTGAGATGAGCCATTACAATTCTTCAGGACTCTGAAATATACCATTATATACGCTTTGGATGCTGTTGGGCCCATATGCAGACCAACGTATTTTCGTATTGACAAGAGTACCCCTCTGTCCTCCTCTTCGTCCATATGACTGCCGTGTGGGTCCCGTCTGTCATCTTCTTCCTCCTTCCCCGTCTTCTTCCCTCTGCAGCATACCGACCAAGCGCCCACACCGGAGCCTGCGTTAGCCGCACCGCTCGTTGCCAGCCTTGTCCCCGTAGTTCACAACAGCCGAGGATGGCGGCGCCACCGCCGTAGAACGGACAGGAGAAGGGGATCGCGGCGACGTAGCACATCGTCAACTCGCTCGCTAGCTCCATAAACGCCGCCGCCAACATGATCTGCATCTTCTCTGGCTTCGACAACCACCACTCGCTCACGTCCGACCTCTTGCCTCCTTCACATGCCGCCGCCGTCGATTCCATCCTGGAGGCGGACGAGCCCGACTCCGACGAAGACGACACGCCGCGGTCGCCTGCCTCGCGGGCGCGTAGGAACCGCGCGGGTCGAGGCCGGGCTCCGCCACCTGCCCGTCCGTGGGGCGCTGCCGCTCGCCGCCGGGGACCTCGAGGCCTCGCTCCTCTTCTCCGGCAGCTCTCGCTCACGGGGTAGCACAGCGGCAGCGAGCACACCAGGGTGGCACTGTGGGGCACTAGAACCTGTGCGGTCGGCACGAGAGCGGAGCTCGCGGGGCTACGAACTCGGCGGGGTACCTCCCCGCGGTGGGGAATGGCCGGAGCCGGCAGTAGACGCGCGCGCGGCGGTCCGGACACGGCGGCGATACTTCGGCGAGCACGTGCGCACAGCAGAGAGAGAGGGAGGGAGAGATCGATACTGGCGGGTTCGTCAGGTCGCTGCGAAGCTCGTGAACCTTCTATAGTCAACCGAGGCGCGGCCGTGGCGTAGATCGACGGCGGCGGCGCCGAGCTCGGGGGTGCAGCTATGGTGGCGGCGCGCTAGGGCTAGCGGTGGCGGTTGCGGCTGCCCTAGGGTTCCGAGAGGGGCGCAGCGCACTTGAGACCTTCCTTAAATAGGCGGCGGGGATCCTAGTGAAGCGCACAAGGGTGAATCGACGGCGACGACGGCGTCCGCGCGATGCGGAGCAGCGGGGAAGAACGGCTGCTCCCGCTGTCGTGTGGGGCCGGGCTGGCAGCGCCTCACGGCACAGCTAGCACAGGGAGTTAGGGGAAGAAGACAGGGAAGGAGGAAGGTGATGATCAGTGGGGTCCACACGTCAGTGACACATAGAGATGAAGGTGGAGGGGTAGTCTTGTCCATTCAAAAATATGATGACGTCATGTACACCTGCAGCTGGGCCCAAGGTCTCTCTAAACGTATATAATGGTATATTTCAGAACGATGAAGAATTGTAATGGCTCATCTCAAAATAGATGAATAGTAACAGTAGTTCTCAAACTTTCAAAAATTGTAATAACCCTTTGTTCTACTCGTAGCACATTAATAGCGCAAGGGGCCGCCTCCTCTCCTACTCGCTTCTCCCCTCTCCCCACGGGTGTCTGGCTGACTGCTCCACGCCGCGCGCGCGACCACGCCCCACGCGGCCACGCCCCACACCCACCACCACCACCACCGCGCTGCACTGCGCCACCACCCCTCTTCCCCGCACTGCCCCAGAACTGCTCCGCGCAAATGGACAGAGCACCGCTGTGATCCCTCCCCGCTCCTCGTCCTCCTACTGCCAGCCGTGTCGCGATGGCCACCGCCGCCGCCGCCACCTGCCCTCTCCTGCTCCTCGCCGCGCTACTCCTCGGGGCGGCCGCCACCACGAGCGCGCTCACCGACGACGTCCTCGCACTGGTGGTCTTCAAGACGGACGTCTCGGACCCGTCGGGCCGCCTCGCGACGTGGACCGAGGACGACGATCGCTCCTGCTCCTGGCCGGCCGTTGGCTGCGACGCGCGCACGGGCCGCGTCACCTCGCTCTCGCTCCCAGCGGCGTCGCTCTCGGGCCGCCTCCCGCGCGCGCTGCTCCGCCTCGACGCGCTCCTCTCCCTCGCACTCCCGCGCAACAACCTCTCCGGCCCCGTGCTCCCCAACCTCCTAACCGCGCTCCCGCGGCTCCGCTCCCTCGACCTCTCCTCCAACCGCCTCGCCGCGCCCGTCCCCGCCCAGCTCTTCGCCCAATGCCGCGCCGTCCGCTCCATCTCCCTCGCGCACAACCAGCTCTCGGGCTACATCCCGCCCGCCGTCGCGTCCTGCGCATCGCTCGTGTCCCTCAACCTCTCGTCCAACCGCCTCGCCGGCCCCATCCCTGACGGGCTCTGGTCGCTGCCTTCGCTCCGGTCTCTCGACCTCTCCGGCAACGAGCTCTCCGGGAGTGTGCCTGGTGGATTCCCCCGGACCAGCTCGCTGCGGGACGTGGATTTGAGCCGAAACCTCCTCGCCGGGGAGATACCGGCGGATGTCGGCGAGGCGGCGCTGCTGAAGTCACTGGATTTGGGGCATAACTTGTTCACTGGCGGCTTGCCGGAATCGCTCCGGAGGCTGACCGGCCTGCGGTTCCTCGGCGCCGGCGGCAATGTACTTGCAGGTGAGCTGCCGGAGTGGATCGGGGAAATGTGGGCGCTGGAGCGCCTTGATTTCTCGGGCAACCGATTTGCCGGCGACATTCCCTACACCATCGCCAACTGCAAGAACCTTGTGGAGGTCGACCTAAGCCGAAATGCGCTCACCGGCGATCTTCCCTGGTGGGTGTTCGGCCTACCGCTGCAGCGCGTCTCGGTGGCAGGCAACCAGCTGAATGGGTGGGTGAAGGTGCCCGACGACGCAGCAATGGCGCTTCGTGTGCTGGACCTGTCGAGCAACGCGTTCTCCGGCGAGATCCCGCTGCGGATCACTGTCTTTGCGGGCTTGCAGTCTCTGAACCTGTCCTTGAATTCCTTTTCGGGGCAGCTGCCGGCCGGCATTGGTGGGATGAGGCTCCTCGAGGTGCTGGACGTGAGCGCTAACCGACTTGAAGGAACCGTGCCGCCGGAGATCGGCGGTGCGGTGGCGCTCCGGGACCTGCGGATGGGGAGGAATTCGCTCACGGGACGCATCCCGTCGCAGATTGGGAACTGCAGCTCCCTCGTTGCACTGTAAGTAAATTCTTGTTTTCCCCGGCCCTGTTTAGTTGCATCTTAAAATGCCAAATTTTTCAAGATTTCTTATCACATCAAATTTTTGGACGCATGCATAAATCATTAAATATAAATAAAAAATAAAACTAATTATACAGTTTAGTCGAAATCCACATGACGAATCTTTTAAGCCTAATTAGACTATGATCGGACACTAATTGCTAAATAACAACGAAAACGCTATAGTAACATTTTGCCAAAAAATTTGACATCCAAACTGGCCCCCGCGTGTTCAGTTCCACCCAAAATCCTAAAAAGTGCTACAACCTATCACATCGAATATTTGCGGTCCGTGCATGGAGCATTAAATGTAGACGAAAAAAAACTAATTGCACAGTTTGGTGGGAAATTACGAGACGAACGTTTTGAGCCTAATTAGTCCATGTTTGAACACTAATTACTAAATAAAAACGAAAGTGTTAAAGTAGCCCAAAAATTCCAACTTGCTGGAACTAAACACGCTGTTACTTTCTACCCATATTCTGAAATGAAAATTTGACGTCATTGGGATTGCTTGCGAGTGAAGTTGACTAGGCCTATTTGTTTTTCCTTTCATGACTGCTTTGGACCTCGTTTAGATCGTAAATTTTTGTAATCTGAACACTGTAGCATGTTTCGTTTGCATTTGACAAACTTTATCTGACCATGGACTAACTAGGCTCAAAAGATTCGTCTCGTGATTTACAATCAAACTGTGCAATTAGTTTTTTTTACCTACATTTAATGCTTCATGCATGTGTCTAAAAATTGATGTGATGAAGAGAGAGTGAAAAAACTTAGAACTTTCAGGTAATTTAAACAAGGCCTTGATTGATCTCGGTTTCCTAGGTTGCAGAGACGTTGTAGAAAGTGTTGTAGGACAGTGATGTCGTATTTTCTGTTTGGAGCCCCAACCGAAAATTATGGGTCTGTGTTTGCTCATCCCAGTATCCTTGTAGTACTCCTTTTCTTTTCCTGGATACAGTCAAAACTGAAGTCAAATGTCTACATCAGCTTGATTTGGCTTATCAGCCAACAAATAGTATTTTTATCTCACACCAAACCAGTCCACGATACTTTCAGCCATGGTTTCAAATCAGCCCAAACGAACAGGGGGTTGGAATGCTCGTTCTCGAATTAGCTAACTGTTTAGACTAATTTAAGCTCAATCCACTGTACTACTTACTTAGTATGACCCACCTTAGAAATCATTATGACTGATACAAAGTTGTGCTCTTCCAATGCAGGGATTTCTCACACAATAACCTCACGGGGCCAATTCCTAGCACCATGGGAAACCTGACAAGTCTCCAAGTGGTCAATCTCTCTCAGAACAAGCTGAACGGGACCCTACCAGTAGAGCTATCCAATCTGCCTAGCCTCCACATCTTTGACGTCTCCCACAACATGCTGACAGGGGATCTGCCAAATAGCCGCTTCTTCAACAACATCCCTGAGTCCTTCCTCATGGACAATTCTGGTCTGTGTAGCTCACGGAAGAATGACTCATGCAGCGCAGTTATGCCAAAGCCTATTGTGCTAAACCCAAACTCCTCGTCAAATCCCTCGTCGCAGGCTACACCTAGTGCCCCTAGCAACATGCATCACAAGAAAATCATATTGAGTATCTCCACCCTCATTGCCATAGCCGGTGGGGCAGCCATTGCTATCGGAGTGATCACCATATCTGTGCTTAATCGCCGCGTCCGGGCCCATGCAGCTGCCCCACGCTCAGCACCTGTTACTGCATTATCTGATGATTACCTTAGTCAGTCCCCTGAGAATGATGCTAGCTCTGGTAAGCTTGTCATGTTTGGAAAGGGCAGCCCTGAGTTCAGCGCCGGTGGGCATGCATTGTTGAACAAAGATTGTGAGCTTGGACGTGGAGGCTTTGGTGCAGTCTACAAGACAGTGCTCAGAGATGGACAGCCGGTAGCCATCAAGAAGCTTACTGTCTCTAGCTTGGTCAAGTCAAAGGACGATTTCGAGCGACAAGTGAAGATGCTTAGCAAGGTGCGGCACCACAATATTGTCGCACTCAGAGGTTTCTACTGGACTTCATCGCTGCAGCTCCTTATCTATGATTACCTGCCCGGAGGAAATTTGCATAAACACCTACACGAGTGCAATGAAGATAACTTACTTTCCTGGATGGAGAGATTCGACGTCATCCTCGGTGTTGCCCGGGGCCTGACATACCTGCACCAGCATGGTATCATCCACTACAATCTCAAGTCAAGCAACGTGCTGCTGGACAGCAACGGCGAGCCAAAGGTCGGCGACTGTGGCCTTGCTAAGCTGCTGCCAATGTTGGACCGGTATGTCCTGAGCAGTAAGATCCAGAGTGCACTTGGGTACATGGCACCAGAATTCGCATGCAAGACAGTGAAGATCACCGAGAAGTGCGACGTGTATGGCTTTGGGGTGCTTGTGCTGGAGGTCTTGACCGGCAGGAGACCCGTCGAGTACTTGGAAGACGATGTGGTTGTCCTGTGTGATCTGGTCAGAAGCGCGCTGGAGGAAGGCAGACCAGAGGACTGCATCGATCCGCGACTATGCGGTGAGTTCCCCTTGGACGAGGCCCTGCCGATCATCAAGTTGGGCCTTGTCTGCACCTCCCAGGTGCCGTCGAACCGGCCTGACATGGGTGAGGCCGTGAGCATACTCGAGCTGGTGAGGAGTCCTCAAGATAGTGCCGATGATGAGCTGGTTTGATGAGCCCTATGAGGAGATTCTGTTCTAATTCACCTTGAGAGCCTTTTCTTTTCTTTTTCTGATGAGATGCATATATGATTGCCCGGTGGGGAAGAAAGGAGAGGGGTGGTGCAGAGAGTGGAATGTCTGTAATGTGTTGAAAGCTGTAGGGATGCAAGGCTGTTTGTTGCTTCTCTGAAATTCTTTGATTTTGTAGGTCATGTAGGCATTGACTCGATGCAACGCAAGCCAGGTTTGGTGATACCTTGGCGTAACTGGATGACCGGTGTTTTTTACTGTTCTGCTGATAGTGCGACTTTGTTCGACCGATTAAATGGCTCAGGATTTCTTCATTTAATCTGTCTGCTTGTACTGTTTCCTGTTTTTTTTTAAATGATTCAATTGCTCAACATTTCTTAAGCTAGAAGTGTCATTAAGTATTTTTGTACTTGTTCAGCGATAAATCAAGAATCGCCAGTGTATAGAGTACTAGAACAGACCATCAGGTTCATACTAAGCTCAAATTGAGCAGGAGCCAAGAGTCCATAGAAAATGACCTGCCCTTTGAAGCTTCCAAAAGACTTGGGTGATCATCCCACACATTCACGTCACTGGCTCACTGCTGCCACCCCGGCGCCACCGGTATTCACCGCGGGAATTGAATGGGCCTTTACTGTTTCAAAAATTAAATCCGGCACCAACCTTTGGTCCTCACTCATTCCACTCCACTCCACTCCACTCCACTCCGCCTCCACCTCGTGCAATAATTCCAGCAGCACCGCAGGCAGCATTCACCTCACTGCTGCCCGGGCCGGCGCCGATCTGTTGTTGTCAGGCAGAATCGGCACTGCTTTTTCAGCTGTGGAAATCAGCTCTACAAGTCAGCCGCAACAGCAAGTCCTGCCGAATAGAATAGGGCGCAGAGGCCTCGACCCTCAAGACAACACTCATCACAGCGGCAGAGGAGTAAACGAGGCGCAAAGGCCTCACCCTCAAGACAGCACTCGTCACAGCGCTGGCGCGGGCGGAGGCTGCCAACCGAGTGGGGAGCCCGGGAACTGTGGAGAATGGCTGGAGCACACTTTCCACACGGTAGCACCCGCCATTTCCGAATTGCCACATAGGACTACAGAAACGCACGAATCAAAGAAATCATGGGCGTCAAAACTGCCAGGTCAAAGCACCTTTTACACCTCCTTTTCGAAGTTGGTCTCTTCTTGAGCTTGTCTGAAATTCGCTAGTGATGAATCGTTCAAAAACAAAATCGCTAGATGCAGCATGCGCCAATGATAAAGATGCACCCTTTTGGCAGGACGGCTGGCTTCCGCCGAGGAACACGAGATCGATCTCCTTCTTGAGCTTACCTGAACAACGGCCGACAGGACCAAGTCTGGGTACTGATGAGGCGTGAACGTGGTCGTGATGATAAATAAAGATTAACCATGTTTGGTTTCCATAAGTTAGGTGATCAAAAACCAGTGACTTATAAGTCATGTCTGTTTGGTTGTAGATGACTTATAAGCTCATGCCTATTAAGTGAAAGGTGTGGGCCCCACGCAGAAAAGGGTGGCTTATAAGTTTTAGCAGGGGTGAACCAGCTTATTTCTTATAAACAGGGGTGACTTATAAGTTGGTGGTGTTTGACAAAATCAATCACTTATTTAACTTTTTAACTTATAAATAGGTGATTTATTTGAAACCAAACAACCCCTTAAAAAAAATACAGTGTACAGCTAGAGTTCTTATAAACGGAAAGTAGGGTAGGCGTGTAGCCGAAGCATGCCATGTCGAGTGCATATAAGTACACTCGCGTTTGCTTTAATCACGAGAAATTGAGTACTCCTATGCCTTACTACCGGAATTATATTGAGAATTGCCAGCTCGTGCAGCCTACACCCTACAGAAAAAGATTAATGATCCCCTGTGGGCTGTGGCCGGTGGATCGCTTTGGATTCACTCAAAAGCAACGTCTACACTGCTCTGTTATTCATAAGAACGAAATTAAGAACTGATCATAGTACTACTCCATCCTTTGATCCTTCCCATTTCGAATTGTGCAGTTCAATATATATTTAAGTAGCAATGCATGTGGATTTAGCCTAGTTTGCACTTGCACTGTGTGTGAGACAGTGTTATTGTGCAGAGCGTACGACCTGTTTGTTTAAACTTATCGGCTAGAATCTACAGTATTTTTTCACGTAATAAAAAACAGTTTGAGCTGACCTTTCAACCGACTTTCCTACTGGCCGAACAGACTAGCGCCGTGGGGATCGCCGGGCAGCTTTGTCGCGTCGTTGTTGCGAAGATTCGGAGCGTGAATCTGTGGATTTTAATTTTTCCTCTATAAAACCCACGCACACGCACCCATGTGATGCGATTGACCCGTACACACACTACTCCCACGTTGCCTACGAGAAATTTGTACAGCCCCGAAGTGCGTGTCCTCCCTCATCCGAGGACGCTGTCCCAGTGTCCCGTGCCGTTAACCAACCTGCACCTGCTTTCTTTATTGTTATCAGCCATTGTTTAGTCGAGGGGAAGTTAGAATTTGGATACCGTAGCATTTTTGTTTTTATTTGGTAATTAGTGTTCAATTATGAACTAATTAGACTTAAAACGTTCATCTCGTAATTTCTCACCAAACTGTGTAATTAGTTTTTTTATAATAAATTTAATGTTCTATACATATATTGCAAGATTCGATGTAATAGATATTATAGCATTTTTTTGAACTTTTTTTGCAACTAAACACGGGCTCAGTTTCCGACCCCGATCCGAGCACAGATTACGTGCCGGCGCGTGCACCTCTCCCTATCTGGGGAGCCCTGCTGGCGACTCCCGTCCGCGTCCGCGTCTGGTTCGGCTCGACCGTTGCCGACGGCGGCGGAGGGCACCCACCACACAGGTTCAACGCACGCGCTGCTGCTCATCAGTCATCACCAGGTCTGACAAACGTGACTTTTACTACGACACAGGAAGCAACTGGAGACACCAGAAATTGGCAGCTACTCTACCGGTAGCGCGGTAGGAGGCCGGGCTTCCCGACTGGCGCACATGCTTCTTTTGGGCTTCCACGCCCACGGGAACCATCATCGATCGCGTCGCACGGGAGCTGGAGTGAGCGGCGAGGCAGCAAGGCACCAACCGCGGCCTTGGGCTTTGGGGCACATTTATTGTGGCGCGTAAGCATGCGCAGCATGCTACTGCTGCTGCCAACTTATAATCAACACGATCGTATACGGTGGCCTGCCGAACATAGGCCCCGTTCGACTTGCTGAATTTTGACTGAAACTAGTTGAAAAACACCGTTCTAACTAAATTATTATGAGAGAAAAATATTGTTCTGACTAAAAAAATAAACTGAATATAGAGTGAACCGAACTAGGCCATAGTATTAAAATGGTTGGTGGCCACATTTATGGCGCCCTGACACTGCCGGCGGCGCAGAGTCGCTGGCGCGGCCGAGGCCCCTACGGCTACGGCCCTACCACATGCGCGCGTGTCGCCGTCGCGTCGCCACTGTGGACCTCAGTGCCTCACCGTTGGCGACTGGCGATGGATTCATGTTATGGACTCGTCGCATGAACTGAACATCTGCTGAACTGAAGCGTCGCCGAGCAGGCGAGCACGCGCCGGCACTGTGCTCCGGAGCAGTCTGCGTCGGCGCATGGGGCAGGCGAACAGGTCTCGACGGGACACGGAAGATGGAGGCGACGGATGGCACCACCGAACGTTTTCACGTCGATGGTGGAGCCTGACTGCCTGAATCACATCGGCGTGGCCGCATCTCCGTCCGCCGCCCGCCCTCGTTCCGGGGCGATTGGGCGAAGCGTTGGATGGAAACGGATCAGATATGCATGGAATCATATTCGGATATCATTTTTTACTTTATTTTAATTCGAATAAGAATACGGATTCGGTATTTTTTTTTATACGAATCAATCCTGGATTTGGATTTCTATTCATATACAAAATGTATATTATTAAATTAAACATACATGAATACAATTTTACTACTAAGTTCATCGTTGACCAAAGTGAACTAAATGAAAGTACACTTCTAATAATCTCCAATATGGAAGTAAACTAAATTATAATGGATAATGATGAATAAAATAATAGATCAAGTGAAGAATTTCAAATAAATATGGTACAAAACAAATAGATTTGTTACTTTATCATTAGTTTTGGAATTACAAAATTATTACACAAGTAGATATTAAAGTATTTGTGTATATAACATAGACAAGGATAGCTCATAAAGATAATATAGTTATCAATACATATTTAATAATTAATTACATCAATTTAATAACCAATATTATATTTATATAAATATTTATCATGAAATAATAAATTATAAAATAACTTACATCAATAAATAAATAAATACACTAAAGTATTAAAATAACTTAAAGCAACAAATATATTAGGTTTAAACTAAATAAAAATACTAAGATTAACTTAATCCTCAGGTGTCATTAATAATGTTAAATTAATACTAAAAATAATTACAAATATATTATTAAATGGTTTTAATGCATTATTAGTAACAATAAAATTTAATAATTAGGCACTCGTTATAGAGAGAATACGTTTAAATAGGTTCATGATACCTTATTTTCTTTGCGGATACGGATGCCGACGGATATTGTCGAATATGGATCTGGAATCAGATAGAGAAAACACTGAAAAACAAATTCAGATATATTCATTTAGTATCCATATTAGAAACGGATACGAATATTGATATCCATATTGCAAGTTTTAGTGGATACGGACATCGGATAATTCGGATATCCATTTCCATTTTCCATCTTATCGTTCTGCCTTTGTAGTTTGCTGGTGCCCACATAAATATAATGTGGCAACGTACCTAGCGCCCGGACGCCCGGCTAGCTGCGCGTGTCCGGATGCACCTCGACTCATTTTGATCCCGACCAAACAACGGAGCACCTAGCGCCACGAGTCTGTCTGACTCGTTTTGATCTTGGCCAATCCACGTATTTAGATACAAACAATATGGTGAACCAATCCGTACCGGGCGTCACTTGCCAGTCGCGGCGGCCCTCCCACGCCCGTTGCGGCGGCCGGTTCCCTCGCCGCGCCGCCATCCGCGCCGCGCCCCCTGTCCCCCACCACGCCCTGTTCCCCACCGCGCCCCGTTTCCCACCATGTCCCTTGTCCCAAGAGCACGAAACACTTTCAAGTGCAACGTCGCAAAAAAATATAGTGCAATATTGGGATATAAATACTTCAACTTCACAAAGCTATGTAGTGCAACAACGAAAAAACATACTGCAACATTGAAAAATTTATACTGCAACATCTGAAACAGTAGTACTGTAATGTAGCAAAAATCAACCATAAAACATGGGAATGGAAACATATCAAAATCACCTTTTAGTGCTGCAAACAATTGGGAAAGGTAATTTCAACAATTAAGATCCCTTATTGCAACAATCCCAACATTAGAAAAAAGGACCTACTGCAACACAAGAAATAACCTATTCCAACATAGGAAATCATCTGTTGCAACATCAAAAATCCCCCCTGCAACACGGAGAAACAACAAAAAATCCATTTCTGCAACACATGAAAACACCTATTGCAACATAGAAAAATATCTGTTGCAACATCCAAAAATCCCCCCTGCAACACGGAGAAACGGCAAATCACAGAGCTCGCCGGAACCCTAGCCACCGCCGCATCCCTCAGATCTTGAGGAGGAGAAGAAGAAGGGCTCAGATCCAAAGATCGAGGAGGAGGAGCGCTCAGATCCAGACGAGGAGGAGGGTTCAAATTAAGAGAAGGACCGACCTACCTCGTCGAAGCCGTCGTCGTCACCCTCGTCTCTGATTGGAGGAGCGGGAGCTAGGTCGCTGGGGAGCACGGGTCGCAATGGAGGGAGGGAGAGAGAGAGAGAGAGAGCGCTCGGTCGGGCATAGCAGCGAGATAGGCGCAGGCGTGCCATCCATCCCTAGGTGCTAGCAGGCTTTGAGCACGGTGCGGTAGCGAGCGAACGAGTGGAGCACGGCAGTCGCGGGATGGGAGGGAGGCGCGGGGGAGTGAGGCGGTCGCAGAATGGGGTGAAGTGTGGGGGTCATGGGCTGCATCCGAACGTGAGTTTGGAACGGACGTCCTCCTAGAATCATTATCCATAATGTGGATGAATTTTAATCTCTATTAGCAAAACAAAAATATTTGCGAATTTTATCCACATTAATATATTGTGGATGAATTTTAATGTCCAAATAAAACATAGAAAAAGGTAGTGTCATAGAGGAAACAAATATATTTTTCTAACTTCACATGATAAAGTGGCATGGCGTACAAGGAATTAGTTCATTTTCTATAACAAGGGTATTCTGGTCATTTTGCATGGTACTTAACAATGTTAGGGTCTAAAAGTGATGGTAGCGTCGTATAGGGCACTGAAATTGGAACATAGGGTCATGCATGGATTTTTGAAGTTTTTAAGGCCATGAAAGGAATAAGTGAGTTTCATAGGGTAATACAGGGAATTCTCTCTTTCTAGTATTGCTTACTGTATATAAGGCTCCCTTACTGATAATGGTGATTCAAAATTTGAAGCACAAAAAGGAGCCTGAGCAGTCATTTTAGTTTTTTTACATCCATAGAGCATCGGAACTCAGCCCATGCACTCCTCCATGTCAATTTGACTCTGAGCACCTATAGATTAAGTTTGTTCATCCTCTAAATATGTTGCTCTCAATTGTGTGCCTCTAAACAATGCAAATTGTTTCTTATATACTCATTTGCTTGTTACCATATCTAGGTTAATAATTTAGCCCATTATGTGCCTGTGGGCAATTCCATGCTTCTTACATGAGTTCTTACCACCACCAGCACTAGAGCAAATGCCACCTCCACCACCTATAAGCTCCATCATTCCCCGTATGCAAATGTCGACGAGCTTTTATGGTCCATAGTTTCTGAATTTTAATCTCTATTAGCAAAACAAAATTATTTGTGAATTTTAACCACATTAATATAATGTGGATGAATTTTAATGTCCAAATAAAACATAGAGAAAAGACAGTGTCATAGAGGAAACAAATATATTTTTCTAACTTCACATGATAAAGTGGCATGGCGTACAAGGAATCAGTTCATTTTCTATAACAGGGGTATTCTAGTCATTTTGCATGGCACTTAACAGTGTTAGGGTCTAAAAGTGATGGTAGCGTCGTATAGGGCACTGAAATTCGAACATAGGGTCATGCATGGATTTTTGAAGTTTTTAAGGCCATGAAAGAAATAAGTGAGTTTCATAGGGTCATGCAGGAAATTCTATTTCTAGTATTGCTTACTGTATATAAGGCTCCCTTACTGATAGTGGTGATTCAAAATTTGAAGCACTAAAAGAAGCCTAAGCAGTCATTTTAGGTTTTTTACATCATAGAACATCGGAGCTCAGCCCATGCACTCCTCCATGTCAATTTGACTCTGAGCACCTATAGATTAAGTTTGTTCATCCTCTAAATATGTTGCTCTCAATTGTGCGCCTCTAAACAATATAAACTGTTTCTTATATACTCATTTGCTTGTTACCATATCTAGGTTAATAATTTAGCCCATTATGTGCCTGTGGGCAATTCCATGCTTCTTGCACGAGTTCTTACCACCACCTGCACCATAGCAAATGCCACCTCCACCACCGATAAGGTCCACCATTCCCTGTATGCAAATGTCGACGAGCTTTTATGGTCCATAGTTTCTGTTTCGGGCAGGGGTTTCTCTCTCCCATTTCTCTCATTGTCTATATGATTTCTGTGGCTAATTGATTATTTACTTATATGCTAGGTTGTCCTCTATATCATGGACAAGTTCAAATATTCAGTAGTGGGTACTACAGTTGCGATGATTATTCTTTATCTTCCTCTTTCACACAACCTCATCAAAGAAAACATTGGGGAAACTATTGCCTTATGGAATTCAAAGGAAACCGAAGTTGGTTCCGCAAATAACTTGATCTGGCTGTTCTATGGAGTTGTGAAGCTGGAAAAGGATAAAACAAAAGAGCTGATTTTGGGAACTCTTGGGGTGGTTCAGCTAATTAGCCTATCTGCTTGTCATATCAAAAGGGTGAGTATTGAAAATTTTCTTTTTCCCTCTCCGTTTTAGAGCAAATCAATCAATCCCCCTTTATTTTTTCCAACGCATGTTTGATGTTTGCCTCCGTGATGCTATGTGCCATTGGAGCATTAGTCCTGTTCTAGGTGAAAATGACAGATAAACAGAACAAGTTGTGTGAAAACATATTTAGATGTGGTGCTATGTGCCATTGGAGCATTAGTCCTCTTCCAGGTGGAAATGATGGAAGAACAAGCTGTGCAAAAACGTATTTAGGTACAGGAGAAATTTTTTACTCGTGCTCGCTCATAAGCTGTGCGAAAACATATTTAGGTACGAGGGAAATTTTTTACTCGCGCTCGCTAATATTATTCAGTTATGGTGACTGGTGAACTACTGAACTAGTTTGTCTTCTATGTTATATCCGCAACGATAGTAATTTGATCTCTTATCTTCGGTATAAAGCAACTGAGCATCATATTGTTTATCAGCCACATGGATCAGAAGTTTATCATGGTATGCATGTCTTTTAGCTCAAGCTATCCACTTCAAATACTATATGAACCATGTTCCTTTCAGTTCTCCTGGCGGATAAACGTTGCTGTGTATCCACTTAAAATTCTTCTAATACTGAAGATGTATTTCATGATAAAGAGAGAATCAAAGAAAGTTTTGAAGAGAATTTAAATATCATTCAAACATGGAAATATTGATAGATCTTTCGCAAGAAGAAGCTCTAGTAACCTTTTGTTGTTTGAAGTATCAAACTGGACAAGGAGGAGGTGAATGAGAGCCGATTCTAATTTTCTTTCAAATACGGCGTTGTCCCAAAATTTACCCTAAAGTACTAATGACTAACTCAGAAGTTCACTCTTGCCAACCGGTGACTAAATAAACTTGAGCAATACTTAGAACACAACAAAACGAAATGAAATCGAGCTAGAGTAAAAGCCATACAAACAACATAGAAACTGGTCACACCGAACTTGTCTCTCTCCACCTCCCCATTCTTCCCCATTTATAGGGGAGATGGGAATCGAGATTTTCATAATTTCCGCTATTGGAGCTTGTATTTACAAAAGTGCATCTATGGGCTATAAATGGGCCTAATCATTATCTCACAAGTGTCTTGGCTATGTAATTGGATTATTGGGCCCTGAACAAACTAATGGGGTCCATAACATATAATGCACCCTCTCAACATAGAACTCAAAGCATCCAATGCACATTGAACTAGATGATTTACCTGCACGTTGCTACAGGAATTTATATTAAAAGATGAAATCTGAATCATATACCGAGGAAGGGCGCTAAAAGCTTTTGTTTTTCAAGGTAGAAATATTGTACACTTGCATTGTGTATAAACAAAAAAGTATATATGCAGGTCCACAAAACGATTCCAACAATTAAATGAGAGTATATTCGTTGCAGGTCTTAAACAATTTAAATATTTTGTATTGTAATACTCCCTCTATCCCAAAAAAAGAGAATCATTCTCGCTTCAAAAAGTCAGCAACTTTTAACTTTGACCAAATATATTTAATAAAATATTAATATTTATAGTATATAATTAGTATCGTTAGGTATATCGTTGAATATATTTTTATAATAAACTTATCTAGAGATATAAATGTTGCACTTATTTTCTACAAACCTAGTCAAAGTTGAGAAAGTTTGACCAGCACGATTTCCATAGCGACTCTATTTTTTAGACGGAGGGAGTACATGTCTAGTGACAAATACACAATTGGTGCCAAGCTAAACCCATATGCCTTGCTTGCTGATGAACATGGAAATAAGACATGTGAGGCGTCTCAAACATGTTGTCTTCACCATTGTTTCTTTAATTCAGATACCTTAATCGTATGTAGATTTTCTATTTATTTTACATATTTTAGGGAACTGCATGATAGTGGGGTGTATCCTAAGTACATATACTTTTAAAAGTATAGAATAAATTTGAAACCCTTCTCAGGATAAGAAAGGAAGACATGTAAGCATTAGCTGAATCACCTTAGAGCATCTTCAAGAGTTCCCAAAACAATCCTCCAATCCATGATTTTTGGCAAGATTAAAAAAAACATATCTCCAACAACTCCCAACCGCACCTCCTAATCTTTTGGTACTTGGATAAATCGACCAGTCTACGCTGAAAGGTCCTAATATGGCTAGAGGGGGATGAATAGCCTATTTAAAAATCTACAAATCAACTAGAGCAATTTGATTAGTATGACAAATAGCAAAAATGCAAACTTGCTTTAGCTCTACAAGGGTTGCAAGCCATCTATCTAACAATTCTAGTTGCAATAATTACTAGGCACACAACTTGTATTGTTACTACTCACTAAGAGTTCTTAAACTTGCTACTCTAAAGAGCTCCACTAGATGAACTTAAAATAACAAAGCAAGCTCTCAATTCTAATTACACTAAAGAGCTTGCCACAACTAGTTTGCAAGAATATAAATGAGTGAGTAAAGTGATTATACCGCCGTATAGAGGAGTGAACCAATCACAAGGTGAATATTAAATCAATCACCGGGAGAATACCAAATGACAAGAGACAACCAATTTTCTCCCGAGGTTCACGTACTTGCCAACACGCTACGTCCCTGTTGTGTTGACCAACACTTGGTGGTTCGGCGGCTAAGAGGTGTTGCACAAACCTCGTCCACATAATTTGGACACCGCAAGAACCTACCCACAAGTGAGGTAACTTAATGACATGAGCAATCCACTAGAGTTATCTTTCGGTGCTCCACTGGGGAAGGTACAAATCCCCTCACAATCACCGAAGATGGCCACGAACAATCACCGACTCGTGCCAATCCTCCTCCGCTGCACCAAGCCGTCTAGGTGGTGGCAACCACCAAGAGCAACAAAAGTGAATCCCGTAGCAAAACACGAACACCAAGTGCCTCTAGATGCAATCACTCAAGCAATACACTTGGGTTCTCTCCCAATCTCACAATGATGATGAAACAATGATGGAGATGAGTGGGAGGGTTTTGGCTAAGCTCACAAGGTTGCTATGTTAATGCAAATGGCCAAGAGAGTGAGCTTGAGCCGGCCATGGGGCTTAAATAGAAGCCCCCACAAAATAGAGCTATTGTACCCCTTCACTAGGCACAACACGGGGTGACCGGACGCTCCGGTCAGTTCGACTGGACGTAGGACCCCAGCGTCCGATCGTCCGATGCTTGCCATGTGTCATCGGCTTCAAACGTTGATCGCTCGATCTCAACGGTCAAGTGATGACCGAACGTGTCAGTTAGAAAGTGAGCGTACGCAGGATCCCAACGTCCGGTCGTTTTCAGTAAGGTTTCAAACGCAAAATTTCATGACCGAACACGTCCGGTCATGATCGACCGGACTCATCCGGTGTCCGATCACTCAACGTTTCCTCTGTACGCCTCACGTTAGCATACGTCAGCACTGACTGGACGCACCCTACCAGCGTCTGGTCACTCTTTGCACCAGCGTCCGGTCACAAGACCGAGACGCGTGCTCACTGCTGCTACTGACCGGACTCAGGACCCCAGCGTCCAGTCACTGCGCTATCAGCGTCCGGTCACTCTATGAACCCCTATCATTTATATATAGGGTGCCGGTGGCACCGTCGGACTATCCACACTTACGGGCGGACACTCCGTCGGTGAAGTTTCTAACCCTTGCTCAAATGTACCAATCACCAAGTGTATCACCTTGTGCACATGTGTTAGCATACTTTCACAAATACTTTCAAGGGTGTTAGCACTACACTAGATCCTAAATGCATATGCAATGAGTTAGAGCATCTAGTGACGCTTTGATAACCGCATTTCAATACGAGTTTCACCCCTCTTAATAGAACGACTATCTAACCTAAATGTGATCACACTCGCTAAGTGTCTTGATCACAGAAACAAAATGGCTCCTACTATTTATACCTTTGCCTTGAGCCTTTTGTTTTCCTCTTTCTTCTTTTCTAAGTTCAAGCATTTGATCATCACCATGCCATCACCATCGTCATGATCTTCGCCATTGCTTCATCACTTGGAGTAGTGCTACATATTTCATAATTACTTTGATAAACTAGGTTAGCACTTAGGGTTTCATCAATTAACCAAAATCAAGCTAGAGCTTTCATACGCGCGCGTATCCATCGTGCCAATCTAAGGTGGAAGGACGTGGGAAAAATAAGAAGTAGGATAGGTTTCTTGAAATAAATGTACAAGAGAGAAAGAAATAAGCCTGTTTGGCAGTGCTCCAGCTCTGAAAACATAGCTCAAGACCAGGCGCTCCACCATGGAGCAGCTCTACGGTGGAACTGAGCTCTTGTCAAACCGTTTGACAGAGCTTCAACTCTAAGATGGACTCATATAATTATTGAAACATAAATGGGGGCTAAAATGAAAAATTGCATCTTAGTGTTGTGAAACAAGTGGCAGTATTTTCTTCAACTTCATGAAATTAGAGTTTTCGGAGCACCCCTTGTGGTGCTCCATGGATTGGATCTGAGAGCTAGATACAAGTTTTTGACAGATTTAAATTTCGTGGAGCTAAGGCATTTGCCACAAAATTAGGAGCGAAGCTGTTTTTTTAATCTGGAGCTACGTCGGACTTTACGAATACCCACAAACTATAAAAGTGGTCGGAGTCTCCACTGAGATGAAGGTGGCGGACGACATTGCTGAACGTTTTTACGTCGATGGTGGAGCCTAATTGGCATCGACGTCGGTGCATCGCCGTCGTCGCCGTCCGCCCTCGTCTCAGGGCGATTGGGCGAAGCGTGACCTACCCATGTGCGGACGGTGTCGCATCATGCGGCCTTATACTTTGCCCACCACCGCATTAGATTCCCGCGCCAGATTGCCAAATGTCATCCACCTCCTCCAATAGCGGCACAACGCCACCGCCACAGCCGCACGCGTGGCCGGCCCAAATAGGACGTTGTGCTTTGAAACGCGGGCGTGAGGTTGTCATCGTCGCCTGTGTAACTGCATTGTTTGACCTAGGTTTTCGAGTCTTCTGCATCACCAGTTCACCACTTCTCCAGACACCAGTTTCAAGGAAAAGTGTGAACGCCGGCATCGGCATGCCGCTACCACCAACTATACCGGTCACCGGCAGCACAAAGCACTTCGTCCCCTTCGTCTAGATAGAAGAATACTCCTGATAGTTTTTTTAGAAAACCAGGTTTATATTTCACGTAAAGTTTTTTTTGTGATTACCGCCTAAATCTGACAAGAACACCCTTGAAAGGAAAGAAAATTACAACTCGGTCCTTGTAAACTCCTCCCGGTCTACCTCGCCACCGCTGGCCAGAGCACACTGCTTGAAGCCAACTTCCTCTCTGACGGAGAAACAAAGTTTTTTTTGTTGCCGTCTTGTGTAGCATGTCAACCCCGACCTGCTTTGTAACCGCTGAACGACACGGCGGGAAAGGATGGCCGTCGGCCATCACATCGTCGGACACCGAGGAATCTGACGCCTCAAGGACCAGAGCCCCCAACACACTGGACGACGACGAACCCCAAAGGGGAACTGAACCACCAAAGAAGGTGGGATCCAAAACCCAGCCTGGTTTCTCCTCGAGTTGGTAGCCATACCTTCCAAATCTTCCGCCAGCGACGACGAAGGCAAGAAAGGGACAGAACCTGATGCTGCCACCGCTCGCGAAGTCGGGGAAGCCGCCGGAGATGTTGGAGAGGCCCACGTCTAAAGTCAACATGGCGTCCTAGTCGCATCCTCGCCGTTGCTCGCTGGAGCCGCAGCAGCATAGGAAGACAAGACCATGCCTTAGCGCCGGCACAGTCAAATACCTGATACCATCGCCTTCCATGCAGGCAGAGAGACCGACGTAGACGTCATAGGAGCTGGCCCCAAACAGGCACGAACCAACCTCGACGCAGCAGCACCTGTAGAAGGATCCACGCCACACCTCCGACATGGATAAACCTATCCCTAATCTACTTAAACCAAACCTAATAGTAATGGGTATATACACCGGACGACCAAATCGAAGTTTCCCCATCCTCCACAAAGCTCGATTTGGTCGCCGGAAAGAGGATCGCCTACGATTCACCCTGTTGGGACTGTAGCGAGAGGAAAGGAGGAGAGACGAGTAGACTTGCGCGGCCCTCCCGATAGTTAGAAGAGCCCGTCGTTTCTAGAGTTGGCAGAGCCCAAACAAAAATAGGCCCAACCCAAAATCCAAATACCAGGAAGAAAAGTTGTAGCCCATCACCAACTCAGCTGTAAAAACCAAGCCCAAGCTTAACTAATGTCAATTCGGCCCAAGTGGCCTCAACTTTCGGTCGTAGGAAGAGGTAAGCCATCCCTACCTGTGTCCCGTGGTTCTTCCGTGCCCCCGCGTGCCCTTTCCCTCTTCCCCTCTCTAGTCGCGACGACTGGGCGCCGCCGCCGCCCTACGCCAGGTGCCCAGGTCTTCTTCGGGGCCTTCGCCGGTGATAAGCACCCAACAAGTACGCCTATCCCTTCTCTTCCCTTCCTTATGTGGTTCTGTGCGAGACCGAGCACCCAAACTCTAACTTGAGACATTTGCATTCGGATCTGTTCTATACATGTACTCCGTAGTATTATGCCTACTAGCTTCTTATTTTTCTTTTTGCAAAAAATATCGGGTGTACATGTACTCCGCTCGGCTGTGATTGCTGTAGCTGTGGCTGCAGCACCGTAGGCAGAGGGTACAGTAAAATACTGTAGCAACGACTTACGACTCCAGCAGCCGCAGCTGAGCAACGGGTACCGATCAGGCTGAAGGAATTCTGTGTTGCTGATTAATCTGGCTACAATTGAGTATTTAGCTAAGTAGATAGATGAAGGGTGTTTAGTAATTCCCAAGATGGCGTGTGAGCTAAACACCCAGTTAGCTACAGCGTTTTTTGCTACGGTTTGCAACACAACTAGAACATGGTATAGTTTATAGTCACATAGAGATGAAGGTTGAGATGATGAATTCCAGCTTGTGGATTTGATTTGTTACTTGTTGCTTGCTAGTTGTTTTGTTACCATTTCACCTCTTTAGGCTTCATGGCAGATATTATAATGTCTATCGAAACAATGCCTTCTGCTTGGTACAGTGCTGACATTTTAACTAGGATTTTACATTGGATCTAAATAAAATTGTTTTGCATCACTTATGTTTCTGTATTGTATAGATGCCTGATTTATCTGCTCCATAATACACACATTTATTGCTAGCAATAGTTTTATCTTAGTTCCATATACTGTGCTGTAACTCTGTGAACCTATACCTTATTGTTTTTCTTGCTTCTTCTGTGCTTGTCTATTTGACTAAACTTTGCCCATATTTTAAATTAGAAACTTTATTTGCACAGATTGGCTATTTTGGCTGGAAGTTGTTACTGATTTCTTTTCTTCTGTACAGATCACTTTATCCGATACAAGCATTGAAGAGAGTGCAAGCATGTCTTCACATATTGTGAACTCGTCTCAGGATGAGGTAATGATCTTTTCCTGATCTATACACCAAACACACTTGCTAGTTGCTGCTGCACATGTAACACATGTCTTCATTTTCTTCATTGATAGGTGAAGAAATGGGTAAAATTTTGCAGCAATTTTACTGCGAGTGATGGAAAACAGCATGCATTGCTTGATAATCTGAATCAGGATTTGTCCCAGAAGTCTGTACTATCGGGTGATGGTTTTAAACTATCAGCTGCTGATAATGATGTGTTTGCAACTGTTCATCCTTTTGTGGTACGAT